>NW_027207253.1:300000-600000 GCF_963455315.2 Globicephala melas | reverse complement strand
CCTCACACGTACGCTCCCCCTAAAGCGTTGTCGTACCCTCACCTGGACCCTAAACCGTCCCCGTCCCCTAACCCTAACCCTAGCCCGAACCCTATACCTAACCCTTCCCCGAAGCCTGACCCTCACCCGTCCCCTAATCCTAACCCGTACTCTGACACTAAGCCGCGCCCTCACACGTACGCTCCCCCTAAAGCGCTGTCGTACCCTCACCTGGACCCTAAATCGTCCCCATCCCCTAACCCTAATCCTAGCCCGAACCCTAACCCTAACCCTTCCCCGAAGCCTGACCCTCACCCGTCCCCTAATCCTAACCCGTACGCTGACACTAACCCGCGCCCTCACACGTACGCTCCCCCTAAAGCGTTGTCGTACCCTCACATGGACCCTAAACCGTCCCCGTCCCCTAACCCTAACCCTAGCCCGAACCCTAACCCTAACCCTTCCCCGAAGCCTGACCCTCACCCGTCCCCTAATCCTAACCCGTACGCTGACACTAACCCACGCCCTCACACGTACGCTCCCCCTAAAGCGTTGTCGTACCCTCACCTGGACCCTAAACCGGCCCCGTCCCCTAACCCTAACCCTAGCCCGAACCCTAACCCTAACCCTTCCCCGAAGCCTGACCCTCACCCGTCCCCTAATCCTAACCCGTATGCTGACACTAACCCGTGCCCTCACACGTACGCTCCCCCTAAAGCGTTGTCCTACCCTCACCTGGACCCTAAACCGTCCCCGTCACCTAACCCTAACCCTAGCCCGAACCCTAACCCTAACCCTTCCCCGAAGCCTGACCCTCACCCGTCCCCTAATCCTAACCCGTACGCTGACGCTAACCCGCGCCCTCACACGTACGCTCCCCCTAAAGCGTTGTCGTACCCTCACCTGGACCCTAAACCGGCCCCGTCCCCTAACCCTAACCCTAGCCCGAACCCTAACCCTAACCCTTCCCCGAAGCGTGACCCTCACCCGTCCCCTAATCCTAACCCGTACGCTGACACTAAGCCACGCCCTCACACGTACGCTCCCCCTAAAGCGTTGTCGTACCCTCACCTGGACCCTAAACCGTCCCCGTCCCCTAACCCTAACCCTAGCCCGAACCCTAACCCTAACCCTTCCCCGAAGCCTGACACTCACCCGTCCCCTAATCCTAACCCGTACGCTGATGCTAACCCGCGCCCTCACACGTACGCTCCCCCTAAAGCGTTGTCGTACCCTCACCTGGACCCTAAACCGTCCCCGTCCCCTAACCCTAACCCTAGCCCGAACCCTAACCCTAACCCTTCCCCGAAGCCTGACCCTCACCCGTCCCCTAATCCTAACCCGTACGCTGACGCTAACCCGCGCCCTCACACGTACGCTCCCCCTAAAGCGTTGTCGTACCCTCACCTGGACCCTAAACGGTCCCCGTCCCCTAACCCTAACCCTAGCCCGAACCCTAACCCTAACCCTTCCCCGAAGCCTGACCCTCACCCGTCCCCTAATCCTAACCCGTACGCTGACGCTAACCCGCGCCCTCACACGTACGCTCCCCCTAAAGCGTTGTCGTACCCTCACATGGACCCTAAACCGTCCCCATCCCCTAACCCTAACCCTACCCCGAACCCTAACCCTAACTCTTCCCCGAAGCCTGACCCTCACCCGTCCCCTAATCCTAACCCGTACGCTGACACTAACCCGCGCCCTCACACGTACGCTCCCCCTAAAGCGTTGTCGTACCCTCACCTGGACCCTAAACCGTCCCCGTCCCCTAACCCTAACCCTAGCCCGAACCCTAACCCTAACCCTTCCCCGAAGCCTGACCCTCACCCGTCCCCTAATCCTAACCCGTATGCTGACACTAACCCGCGCCCTCACACGTACGCTCCCCCTAAAGCGTTGTCGTACCCTCACCTGGACCCTAAACCGTCCCCGTCCCCTAACCCTAATCCTAGCCTGAACCCTAACCCTAACCCTTCCCCGAAGCCTGACCCTCACCCGTCCCCTAATCCTAACCCGTACGCTGACGCTAACCCGCGCCCTCACACGTACGCTCCCCCTAAAGCGTTGTCGTACCCTCACCTGGACCCTAAACCGGCCCCGTCCCCTAACCCTAACCCTAGCCCGAACCCTAACCCTAACCCTTCCCCGAAGCGTGACCCTCACCCGTCCCCTAATCCTAACCCGTACGCTGACACTAACCCGTGCCCTCACACGTACGCTCCCCCTAAAGCGTTGTCGTACCCTCACCTGGACCCTAAGCCGTCCCCGTCCCCTAACCCTAACCCTAGCCCGAACCCTAACCCTAACCCTTCCCCGAAGCCTGACCCTCACCCGTCCCCTAATCCTAACCCGTACGGTGACACTAAGCCACGCCCTCACACGTACGCTCCCCCTAAAGCGTTGTCGTACCCTCACCTGGACCCTAAACCGTCCCCGTCCCCTAACCCTAACCCTAGCCCGAACCCTAACCCTAACCCTTCCCCGAAGCCTGAACCTCACCCGTCCCCTAAACCTAACCCGTACGCTGACACTAACCCGCGCCCTCACACGTACGCTCCCCCTAAAGCGTTGTCGTACCCTCACCTGGACCCTAAACCGTCCCCGTCCCCTAACCCTAACCCTAGCCCGAACCCTAACCCTAACCCTTCCCCGAAGCGTGACCCTCACCCGTCCCCTAATCCTAACCCGTACGCTGACACTAACCCGCGCCCTCACACGTACGCTCCCCCTAAAGCGTTGTCGTACCCTCACCTGGACCCTAAACCGTCCCCGTCCCCTAACCCTAACCCTAGCCCGAACCCTAACCCTAACCCTTCCCCGAAGCCTGACCCTCACCCGTCCCCTAATCCTAACCCGTACGCTGACGCTAACCCGCGCCCTCACACGTACGCTCCCCCTAAAGCGTTGTCGTACCCTCACCTGGACCCTAAACCGTCCCCGTCCCCTAACCCTAACCCTAGCCCGAACCCTAACCCTAACCCTTCCCCGAAGCCTGACCCTCACCCGTCCCCTAATCCTAACCCGTACGCTGACGCTAACCCGCGCCCTCACACGTACGCTCCCCCTAAAGCGTTGTCGTTCCCTCACCTGGACCCTAAACGGTCCCCGTCCCCTAACCCTAACCCTAGCACGAACCCTAACCCTAACCCTTCCCCGAAGCCTGACCCTCACCCGTCCCCTAATCCTAACCCGTACGCTGACGCTAACCCGCGCCATCACACGTACGCTCCCCCTAAAGCGTTGTCGTACCCTCACCTGGACCCTAAACCGTCCCCGTCCCCTAACCCTAACCCTAGCCCGAACCCTAACCCTAACTCTTCCCCGAAGCCTGACCCTCACCCGTCCCCATATCCTAACCCGTACGCTTACACTAACCCGTGCCCTCACACGTACGCTCCCCCTAAAGCGTTGTCGTACCCTCACCTGGACCCTAAACCGTCCCCGTCCCCTAACCCTAACCCTAGCCCGAACCCTAACCCTAACCCTTCCCTGAAGCCTGACCCTCACCCGTCCCCTAATCCTAACCCGTACGCTGACACTAACCAGCGCCCTCACACGTACGCACCCCCTAAAGCGTTGTCGTACCCTCACCTGGACCCTAAACCGTCCCCGTCCCCTAACACTAACCCTAGCCCGAACCCTAAACCTAACCCTTCCCCGAAGCCTGACCCTCACCCGTCCCCTAATCCTAACCCGTACTCTGACACTAAGCCGCGCCCTCACACGTACGCTCCCCCTAAAGCGCTGTCGTACCCTCACCTGGACCCTAAACGGTCCCCGTCCCCTAACCCTAACCCTAGCCCGAACCCTAACCCTAACCCTTCCCCGAAGCCTGACCCTCACCCGTCCCCTAATCCTAACCCGTACGCTGACGCTAACCCGCGCCCTCACACGTACGCTCCCCCTAAAGCGTTGTCGTACCCTCACCTGGACCCTAAACCGTCCCCGTGCCCTAACCCTAACCCTAGCCCGAACCCTAACCCTAACCCTTCCCCGAAGCCTGACCCTCACCCGTCCCGTAATCCTAACCCGTACGCTGACACTAACCCGCGCCCTCACACGTATGCTCCCCCTAAAGCGTTGTCGTACCCTCACCTGGACCCTAAACCGTCCCCGTCCCCTAACCCTAACCCTATCACGAAGCCTAACCCTAACACTTCCCCGAAGCCTGACCCTCACCCGTCCCCTAATCCTAACCCGTACGCTGACACTAACCCGCGCCCTCACACGTACGCTCCCCCTAAAGTGTTGTCGTACCCTCACCTGGACCCTAAACCGTCCCCGTCCCCTAACCCTAACCCTAGCCCGAACCCTAACCCTAACTCTTCCCCGAAGCCTGACCCTCACCCGTCCCCTAATCCTAACCCGTACGCTTACACTAACCCATGCCCTCACACGTACGCTCCCCCTAAAGCGTTGTCGTACCCTCACCTGGACCCTAAACCGTCCCCGTCCCCTAACACTAACCCTAGCCCGAACCCTAACCCTAACCCTTCCCTGAAGCCTGACCCTCACCCGTCCCCTAATCCTAACCCGTACGCTGACACTAACCAGCGCCCTCACACGTACGCACCCCCTAAAGCGTTGTCGTACCCTCACCTGGACCCTAAACCGTCCCCGTCCCCTAACCCTAACCCTAGCCCGAACCCTAAACCTAACCCTTCCCCGAAGCCTGACCCTCACCCGTCCCCTAATCCTAACCCGTACTCTGACACTAAGCCGCGCCCTCACACGTACGCTCCCCCTAAAGCGCTGTCGTACCCTCACCTGGACCCTAAACCGTCCCCGTCCCCTAACCCTAATCCTAGCCCGAACCCTAACCCTAACCCTTCCCCGAAGCCTGACCCTCACCCGTCCCCTAATCCTAACCCGTACGCTGACACTAACCCGCGCCCTCACACGTACGCTCCCCCTAAAGCGTTGTCGTACCCTCACCTGGACCCTAAACCGTCCCCGTCCCCTAACCCTAACCCTAGCCCGAACCCTAACCCTAACCCTTCCCCGAAGCCTGACCCTCACCCGTCCCCTAATCCTAACCCGTACGCTGACACTAACCCACGCCCTCACACGTACGCTCCCCCTAAAGCGTTGTCGTACCCTCACCTGGACCCTAAACCGTCCCCGTCCCCTAACCCTAACCCTAGCCCGAACCCTAACCCTAACCCTTCCCCGAAGCCTGACCCTCACCCGTCCCCTAATCCTAACCCGTATGCTGACACTAACCCGTGCCCTCACATGTACGCTCCCCCTAAAGCGTTGTCGTACCCTCACCTGGACCCTAAACCGTCCCCGTCACCTAACCCTAACCCTAGCCCGAACCCTAACCCTAACCCTTCCCCGAAGCCTGACCCTCACCCGTCCCCTAATCCTAACCCGTACGCTGACGCTAACCCGCGCCCTCACACGTACGCTCCCCCTAAAGCGTTGTCGTACCCTCACCTGGACCCTAAACCGGCCCCGTCCCCTAACCCTAACCCTAGCCCGAACCCTAACCCTAACCCTTCCCCGAAGCGTGACCCTCACCCGTCCCCTAATCCTAACCCGTACTCTGACGCTAACCCACGCCCTCACACGTACGCTCCCCCTAAAGCGTTGTCGTACCCTCACCTGGACCCTAAACCGTCCCCGTCCCCTAACCCTAACCCTAGCCCGAACCCTAACCCTAACCCTTCCCCGAAGCCTGACCCTCACCCGTCCCCTAATCCTAACCCGTACGCTGACACTAAGCCGCGCCCTCACACGTACGCTCCCCCTAAAGCGTTGTCGTACCCTCACCTGGACCCTAAACCGTCCCCGTCCCCTAACCCTATCCCTAGCCCGAACCCTAACCCTAACCCTTCCCCGAAGCCTGACACTCACCCGTCCCCTAATCCTAACCCGTACGCTGATGCTAACCCGCGCCCTCACACGTACGCTCCCCCTAAAGCGTTGTCGTACCCTCACCTGGACCCTAAACCGTCCCCGTCCCCTAACCCTAACCCTAGCCCGAAACCTAACCCTAACCCTTCCCCGAAGCCTGACCCTCACCCGTCCCCTAATCCTAACCCGTACGCTGACGCTAACCCGCGCCCTCACACGTACGCTCCCCCTAAAGCGTTGTCGTACCCTCACCTGGACCCTAAACGGTCCCCGTCCCCTAACCCTAACCCTAGCCCGAACCCTAACCCTAACCCTTCCCCGAAGCCTGACCCTCACCCGTCCCCTAATCCTAACCCGTACGCTGACGCTAACCCGCGCCCTCACACGTACGCTCCCCCTAAAGCGTTGTCGTACCCTCACCTGGACCCTAAACTGTCCCCATCCCCTAACCCTAACCCTACCCCGAACCCTAACCCTAACTCTTCCCCGAAGCCTGACCCTCACCCGTCCCCTAATCCTAACCCGTACGCTGACACTAACCCGCGCCCTCACACGTACGCTCCCCCTAAAGCGTTGTCGTACCCTCACCTGGACCCTAAACCGTCCCCGTCCCCTAACCCTAACCCTAGCCCGAACCCTAACCCTAACCCTTCCCCGAAACCTGACCCTCACCCGTCCCCTAATCCTAACCCGTACGCTGACACTAACCCGCGCCCTTACACGTACGCTCCCCCTAAAGCGTTGTCGTACCCTCACCTGGACCCTAAACCGTCCCCGTCCCCTAACCCTAATCCTAGCCCGAACCCTAACCCTAACCCTTCCCCGAAGCCTGACCCTCACCCGTCCCCTAATCCTAACCCGTACGCTGACGCTAACCCGCGCCCTCACACGTACGCTCCCCCTAAAGCGTTGTCGTACCCTCACCTGGACCCTAAACCGGCCCCGTCCCCTAACCCTAACCCTAGCCCGAACCCTAACCCTAACACTTCCCCGAAGCGTGACCCTCACCCGTCCCCTAATCCTAACCCGTACGCTGACACTAACCCGTGCCCTCACACGTACGCTCCCCCTAAAGCGTTGTCGTACCCTCACCTGGACCCTAAGCCGTCCCCGTCCCCTAACCCTAACCCTAGCCCGAACCCTAACCCTAACCCTTCCCCGAAGCCTGACCCTCACCCGTCCCCTAATCCTAACCCGTACGCTGACACTAAGCCGCGCCCTCACACGTACGCTCCCCCTAAAGCGTTGTCGTACCCTCACCTGGACCCTAAACCGTCCCCGTCCCCTAACCCTAACCCTAGCCCGAACCCTAACCCTAACCCTTCCCCGAAGCCTGAACCTCACCCGTCCCCTAAACCTAACCCGTACGCTGACACTAACCCGCGCCCTCACACGTACGCTCCCCCTAAAGCGTTGTCGTACCCTCACCTGGACCCTAAACCGTCCCCGTCCCCTAACCCTAACCCTAGCCCGAACCCTAACCCTAACCCTTCCCCGAAGCGTGACCCTCACCCGTCCCCTAATCCTAACCCGTACGCTGACACTAACCCGCGTCCTCACACGTACGCTCCCCCTAAAGCGTTGTCGTACCCTCACCTGGACCCTAAACCGTCCCCGTCCCCTAACCCTAACCCTAGCCCGAACCCTAACCCTAACCCTTCCCCGAAGCCTGACCCTCACCCGTCCCCTAATCCTAACCCGTACGCTGACGCTAACCCGCGCCCTCACACGTACGCTCCCCCTAAAGCGTTGTCGTACCCTCACCTGGACCCTAAACCGTCCCCGTCCCCTAACCCTAACCCTAGCCCGAACCCTAACCCTAACCCTTCCCCGAAGCCTGACCCTCACCCGTCCCCTAATCCTAACCCGTACGCTGACGCTAACCCGCGCCCTCACACGTACGCTCCCCCTAAAGCGTTGTCGTTCCCTCACCTGGACCCTAAACGGTCCCCGTCCCCTAACCCTAACCCTAGACCGAACCCTAACCCTAACCCTTCCCCGAAGCCTGACCCTCACCCGTCCCCTAATCCTAACCCGTACGCTGACGCTAACCCGCGCCATCACACGTACGCTCCCCCTAAAGCGTTGTCGTACCCTCACCTGGACCCTAAACCGTCCCCGTCCCCTAACCCTAACCCTAGCCCGAACCCTAACCCTAACTCTTCCCCGAAGCCTGACCCTCACCCGTCCCCATATCCTATCCCGTACGCTTACACTAACCCGTGCCCTCACACGTACGCTCCCCCTAAAGCGTTGTCGTACCCTCATCTGGACCCTAAACCGTCCCCGTCCCCTAACCCTAACCCTAGCCCGAACCCTAACCCTAAGCCTTCCACGAAGCCTGAACCTCACCCGTCCCCTAATCCTAACCCGCACGCTGACACTAACCCGCGCCCTCACACGTACGCTCCCCCTAAAGCGTTGTCGTACCCTCACCTGCACCCTAAACCGTCCCCGTCCCCTAACCCTAACCCTAGCCCGAACCCTAACCCTAACCCTTCCCCGAAGCGTGACCCTCACCCGTCCCCTAATCCTAACCCGTACGCTGACACTAACCCGCGCCCTCACACGTACGCTCCCCCTAAAGCGTTGTCCTACCCTCACCTGGACCCTAAACCGTCCCCGTCCCCTAACCCTAACCCTAGCCCGAACCCTAACCCTAACCCTTCCCTGAAGCCTGACCCTCACCCGTCCCCTAATCCTAACCCGTACGCTGACACTAACCAGCGCCCTCACACGTACGCACCCCCTAAAGCGTTGTCGTACCCTCACCTGGACCCTAAACCGTCCCCGTCCCCTAACCCTAACCCTAGCCCGAACCCTAAACCTAACCCTTCCCCGAAGCCTGACCCTCACCCGTCCCCTAATCCTAACCCGTACTCTGACACTAAGCCGCGCCCTCACACGTACGCTCCCCCTAAAGCGCTGTCGTACCCTCACCTGGACCCTAAACGGTCCCCGTCCCCTAACCCAAACCCTAGCCCGAACCCTAACCCTAACCCTTCCCCGAAGCCTGACCCTCACCCGTCCCCTAATCCTAACCCGTACGCTGACGCTAACCCGCGCCCTCACACGTACGCTCCCCCTAAAGCGTTGTCGTACCCTCACCTGGACCCTAAACCGTCCCCGTGCCCTAACCCTAACCCTAGCCCGAACCCTAACCCTAACCCTTCCCCGAAGCCTGACCCTCACCCGTCCCGTAATCCTAACCCGTACGCTGACACTAACCCGCGCCCTCACACGTATGCTCCCCCTAAAGCGTTGTCGTACCCTCACCTGGACCCTAAACCGTCCCCGTCCCCTAACCCTAACCCTATCACGAAGCCTAACCCTAACACTTCCCCGAAGCCTGACCCTCACCCGTCCCCTAATCCTAACCCGTACGCTGACACTAACCCGCGCCCTCACACGTACGCTCCCCCTAAAGTGTTGTCGTACCCTCACCTGGACCCTAAACCGTTCCCGTCCCCTAACCCTAACCCTAGCCCGAACCCTAACCCTAACTCTTCCCCGAAGCCTGACCCTCACCCGTCCCCTAATCCTAACCCGTACGCTTACACTAACCCATGCCCTCACACGTACGCTCCCCCTAAAGCGTTGTCGTACCCTCACCTGGACCCTAAACCGTCCCCGTCCCCTAACACTAACCCTAGCCCGAACCCTAACCCTAACCCTTCCCCGAAGCCTGAAACTCACCCGTCCCCTAATCCTAACCCGTACGCTGACACTAACCCGCGCCCTCACACGTACGCTCCCCCTAAAGCGTTGTCGTACCCTCACCTGGACCCTAAACCGTCCCTGTCCCCTAACCCTAACCCTAGCCCGAACCCTAACCCTAACCCTTCCCCGAAGCCTGACCCTCACCCGTCCCCTAATCCTAACCCGTACTCTGACACTAAGCCGCGCCCTCACACGTACGCTCCCCCTAAAGCGCTGTCGTACCCTCACCTGGACCCTAAACCGTCCCCGTCCCCTAACCCTAATCCTACCCCGAACCCTAACCCTAACCCTTCCCCGAAGCCTGACCCTCACCCGTCCCCTAATCCTAACCCGTACGCTGACACTAACCCGCGCCCTCACACGTACGCTCCCCCTAAAGCGTTGTCGTACCCTCACCTGGACCCTAAACCGTCCCCGTCCCCTAACCCTAACCCTAGCCCGAACCCTAACCCTAACCCTTCCCCGAAGCCTGACCCTCACCCGTCCCCTAATCCTAACCCGTACGCTGACACTAACCCACGCCCTCACACGTACGCTCCCCCTAAAGCGTTGTCGTACCCTCACCTGGACCCTAAACCGGCCCCGTCCCCTAACCCTAACCCTAGCCCGAACCCTAACCCTAACCCTTCCCCGAAGCCTGACACTCACCCGTCCCCTAATCCTAACCCGTATGCTGACACTAACCCGTGCCCTCACACGTACGCTCCCCCTAAAGCGTTGTCGTACCCTCACCTGGACCCTAAACCGTCCCCGTCACCTAACCCTAACCCTAGCCCGAACCCTAACCCTAACCCTTCCCCGAAGCCTGACCCTCACCCGTCCCCTAATCCTAACCCGTACGCTGACGCTAACCCGCGCCCTCACACGTACGCTCCCCCTAAAGCGTTGTCGTACCCTCACCTGGACCCTAAACCGTCCCCGTCCCCTAACCCTAACCCTAGCCCGAACCCTAACCCTAACCCTTCCCCGAAGCCTGACCCTCACCCGTCCCCTAATCCTAACCCGTACGCTGACGCTAACCCGCGCCCTCACACGTACGCTCCCCCTAAAGCGTTGTCGTACCCTCACCTGGACCCTAAACCGGCCCCGTCCCCTAACCCTAACCCTAGCCCGAACCCTAACCCTAACCCTTCCCCGAAGCGTGACCCTCACCCGTCCCCTAATCCTAACCCGTACTCTGACGCTAACCCACGCCCTCACACGTATGCTCCCCCTAAAGCGTTGTCGTACCCTCACCTGGACCCTAAACCGTCCCTGTCCCCTAACCCTAACCCTAGCCCGAACCCTAACCCTAACCCTTCCCCGAAGCCTGACCCTCACCCGTCCCCTAATCCTAACCCGTACGCTGACACTAAGCCGCGCCCTCACACGTACGCTCCCCCTAAAGCGTTGTCGTACCCTCACCTGGACCCTAAACCGTCCCCGTCCCCTAACCCTAACCCTAGCCCGAACCCTAACCCTAACCCTTCCCCGAAGCCTGACACTCACCCGTCCCCTAATCCTAACCCGTACGCTGATGCTAACCCGCGCCCTCACACGTACGCTCCCCCTAAAGCGTTGTCGTACCCTCACCTGGACCCTAAACCGTCCCCGTCCCCTAACCCTAACCCTAGCCCGAACCCTAACCCTAACCCTTCCCCGAAGCCTGACCCTCACCCGTCCCCTAATCCTAACCCGTACGCTGACGCTAACCCGCGCCCTCACACGTACGCTCCCCCTAAAGCGTTGTCGTACCCTCACCTGGACCCTAAACGGTCCCCGTCCCCTAACCCTAACCCTAGCCCGAACCCTAACCCTAACCCTTCCCCGAAGCCTGACCCTCACCCGTCCCCTAATCCTAACCCGTACGCTGACGCTAACCCGCGCCCTCACACGTACGCTCCCCCTAAAGCGTTGTCGTACCCTCACCTGGACCCTAAACCGTCCCCATCCCCTAACCCTAACCCTACCCCGAACCCTAACCCTAACTCTTCCCCGAAGCCTGACCCTCACCCGTCCCCTAATCCTAACCCGTACGCTGACACTAACCCGCGCCCTCACACGTACGCTCCCCCTAAAGCGTTGTCGTACCCTCACCTGGACCCTAAACCGTCCCCGTCCCCTAACCCTAACCCTAGCCCGAACCCTAACCCTAACCCTTCCCCGAAGCCTGACCCTCACCCGTCCCCTAATCCTAACCCGTATGCTGACACTAACCCGCGCCCTCACACGTACGCTCCCCCTAAAGCGTTGTCGTACCCTCACCTGGACCCTAAACCGTCCCCGTCCCCTAACCCTAATCCTAGCCCGAACCCTAACCCTAACCCTTCCCCGAAACCTGACCCTCACCCGTCCCCTAATCCTAACCCGTACGCTGACGCTAACCCGCGCCCTCACACGTACGCTCCCCCTAAAGCGTTGTCGTACCCTCACCTGGACCCTAAACCGGCCCCGTCCCCTAACCCTAACCCTAGCCCGAACCCTAACCCTAACCCTTCCCCGAAGCGTGACCCTCACCCGTCCCCTAATCCTAACCCGTACGCTGACACTAACCCGTGCCCTCACACGTACGCTCCCCCTAAAGCGTTGTCGTACCCTCACCTGGACCCTAAGCCGTCCCCGTCCCCTAACCCTAACCCTAGCCCGAACCCTAACCCTAACCCTTCCCCGAAGCCTGACCCTCACCCGTCCCCTAATCCTAACCCGTACGCTGACACTAAGCCGCGCCCTCACACGTACGCTCCCCCTAAAGCGTTGTCGTACCCTCACCTGGACCCTAAACCGTCCCCGTCCCCTAACCCTAACCCTAGCCCGAACCCTAACCCTAACCCTTCCCCGAAGCCTGAACCTCACCCGTCCCCTAAACCTAACCCGTACGCTGACACTAACCCGCGCCCTCACACGTACGCTCCCCCTAAAGCGTTGTCGTACCCTCACCTGGACCCTAAACCGTCCCCGTCCCCTAACCCTAACCCTAGCCCGAACCCTAACCCTAACCCTTCCCCGAAGCGTGACCCTCACCCGTCCCCTAATCCTAACCCGTACGCTGACACTAACCCGCGCCCTCACACGTACGCTCCCCCTAAAGCGTTGTCGTACCCTCACCTGGACCCTAAACCGTCCCCGTCCCCTAACCCTAACCCTAGCCCGAACCCTAACCCTAACCCTTCCCCGAAGCCTGACCCTCACCCGTCCCCTAATCCTAACCCGTACGCTGACGCTAACCCGCGCCCTCACACGTACGCTCCCCCTAAAGCGTTGTCGTACCCTCACCTGGACCCTAAACCGTCCCCGTCCCCTAACCCTAACCCTAGCCCGAACCCTAACCCTAACCCTTCCCCGAAGCCTGACCCTCACCCGTCCCCTAATCCTAACCCGTACGCTGACGCTAACCCGCGCCCTCACACGTACGCTCCCCCTAAAGCGTTGTCGTTCCCTCACCTGGACCCTAAACGGTCCCCGTCCCCTAACCCTAACCCTAGCCCGAACCCTAACCCTAACCCTTCCCCGAAGCCTGACCCTCACCCGTCCCCTAATCCTAACCCGTACGCTGACGCTAACCCGCGCCATCACACGTACGCTCCCCCTAAAGCGTTGTCGTACCCTCACCTGGACCCTAAACCGTCCCCGTCCCCTAACCCTAACCCTAGCCCGAACCCTAACCCTAACTCTTCCCCGAAGCCTGACCCTCACCCGTCCCCATATCCTAACCCGTACGCTTACACTAACCCGTGCCCTCACACGTACGCTCCCCCTAAAGCGTTGTCGTACCCTCACCTGGACCCTAAACCGTCCCCGTCCCCTAACCCTAACCCTAGCCCGAACCCTAACCCTAAGCCTTCCACGAAGCCTGAACCTCACCCGTCCCCTAATCCTAACCCGCACGCTGACACTAACCCGCGCCCTCACACGTACGCTCCCCCTAAAGCGTTGTCGTACCCTCACCTGCACCCTAAACCGTCCCCGTCCCCTAACCCTAACCCTAGCCCGAACCCTAACCCTAACCCTTCCCCGAAGCGTGACCCTCACCCGTCCCCTAATCCTAACCCGTACGCTGACACTAACCCGTGCCCTCACACGTACGCTCCCCCTAAAGCGTTGTCCTACCCTCACCTGGACCCTAAACCGTCCCCGTCCCCTAACCCTAACCCTAGCCCGAACCCTAACCCTAACCCTTCCCTGAAGCCTGACCCTCACCCGTCCCCTAATCCTAACCCGTACGCTGACACTAACCAGCGCCCTCACACGTACGCACCCCCTAAAGCGTTGTCGTACCCTCACCTGGACCCTAAACCGTCCCCGTCCCCTAACACTAACCCTAGCCCGAACCCTAAACCTAACCCTTCCCCGAAGCCTGACCCTCACCCGTCCCCTAATCCTAACCCGTACTCTGACACTAAGCCGCGCCCTCACACGTACGCTCCCCCTAAAGCGCTGTCGTACCCTCACCTGGACCCTAAACGGTCCCCGTCCCCTAACCCTAACCCTAGCCCGAACCCTAACCCTAACCCTTCCCCGAAGCCTGACCCTCACCCGTCCCCTAATCCTAACCCGTACGCTGACGCTAACCCGCGCCCTCACACGTACGCTCCCCCTAAAGCGTTGTCGTACCCTCACCTGGACCCTAAACCGTCCCCGTGCCCTAACCCTAACCCTAGCCCGAACCCTAACCCTAACCCTTCCCCGAAGCCTGACCCTCACCCGTCCCGTAATCCTAACCCGTACGCTGACACTAACCCGCGCCCTCACACGTACGCTCCCCCTAAAGCGTTGTCGTACCCTCACCTGGACCCTAAACCGTCCCCGTCCCCTAACCCTAACCCTAGCCCGAACCCTAACCCTAACCCTTCCCCGAAGCCTGACCCTCACCCGTCCCCTAATCCTAACCCGTACGCTGACGCTAACCCGCGCCCTCACACGTACGCTGCCCCTAAAGCGTTGTCGTACCCTCACCTGGACCCTAAGCCGTCCCCGTCCCCTAACCCTAACCCTAGCCCGAACCCTAACCCTAACCCTTCCCCGAAGCCTGACCCTCACCCGTCCCCTAATCCTAACCCGTACGCTGACACTAAGCCGCGCCCTCACACGTACGCTCCCCCTAAAGCGTTGTCGTACCCTCACCTGGACCCTAAACCGTCCCCGTCCCCTAACCCTAACCCTAGCCCGAACCCTAACCCTAACCCTTCCCCGAAGCCTGAACCTCACCCGTCCCCTAAACCTAACCCGTACGCTGACACTAACCCGCGCCCTCACACGTACGCTCCCCCTAAAGCGTTGTCGTACCCTCACCTGGACCCTAAACCGTCCCCGTCCCCTAACCCTAACCCTAGCCCGAACCCTAACCCTAACCCTTCCCCGAAGCGTGACCCTCACCCGTCCCCTAATCCTAACCCGTACGCTGACGCTAACCCGCGTCCTCACACGTACGCTCCCCCTAAAGCGTTGTCGTACCCTCACCTGGACCCTAAACCGTCCCCGTCCCCTAACCCTAACCCTAGCCCGAACCCTAACCCTAACCCTTCCCCGAAGCCTGACCCTCACCCGTCCCCTAATCCTAACCCGTACGCTGACGCTAACCCGCGCCCTCACACGTACGCTCCCCCTAAAGCGTTGTCGTACCCTCACCTGGACCCTAACCCGTCCCCGTCCCCTAACCCTAACCCTAGCCCGAACCCTAACCCTAACCCTTCCCCGAAGCCTGACCCTCACCCGTCCCCTAATCCTAACCCGTACGCTGACGCTAACCCGCGCCCTCACACGTACGCTCCCCCTAAAGCGTTGTCGTTCCCTCACCTGGACCCTAAACGGTCCCCGTCCCCTAACCCTAACCCTAGACCGAACCCTAACCCTAACCCTTCCCCGAAGCCTGACCCTCACCCGTCCCCTAATCCTAACCCGTACGCTGACGCTAACCCGCGCCATCACACGTACGCTCCCCCTAAAGCGTTGTCGTACCCTCACCTGGACCCTAAACCGTCCCCGTCCCCTAACCCTAACCCTAGCCCGAACCCTAACCCTAACTCTTCCCCGAAGCCTGACCCTCACCCGTCCCCATATCCTAACCCGTACGCTTACACTAACCCGTGCCCTCACACGTACGCTCCCCCTAAAGCGTTGTCGTACCCTCACCTGGACCCTAAACCGTCCCCGTCCCCTAACCCTAACCCTAGCCCGAACCCTAACCCTAAGCCTTCCACGAAGCCTGAACCTCACCCGTCCCCTAATCCTAACCCGCACGCTGACACTAACCCGCGCCCTCACACGTACGCTCCCCCTAAAGCGTTGTCGTACCCTCACCTGCACCCTAAACCGTCCCCGTCCCCTAACCCTAACCCTAGCCCGAACCCTAACCCTAACCCTTCCCCGAAGCGTGACCCTCACCCGTCCCCTAATCCTAACCCGTACGCTGACACTAACCCGTGCCCTCACACGTACGCTCCCCCTAAAGCGTTGTCCTACCCTCACCTGGACCCTAAACCGTCCCCGTCCCCTAACCCTAACCCTAGCCCGAACCCTAACCCTAACCCTTCCCTGAAGCCTGACCCTCACCCGTCCCCTAATCCTAACCCGTACGCTGACACTAACCAGCGCCCTCACACGTACGCACCCCCTAAAGCGTTGTCGTACCCTCACCTGGACCCTAAACCGTCCCCGTCCCCTAACCCTAACCCTAGCCCGAACCCTAAACCTAACCCTTCCCCGAAGCCTGACCCTCACCCGTCCCCTAATCCTAACCCGTACTCTGACACTAAGCCGCGCCCTCACACGTACGCTCCCCCTAAAGCGCTGTCGTACCCTCACCTGGACCCTAAACGGTCCCCGTCCCCTAACCCTAACCCTAGCCCGAACCCTAACCCTAACCCTTCCCCGAAGCCTGACCCTCACCCGTCCCCTAATCCTAACCCGTACGCTGACGCTAACCCGCGCCCTCACACGTACGCTCCCCCTAAAGCGTTGTCGTACCCTCACCTGGACCCTAAACCGTCCCCGTGCCCTAACCCTAACCCTAGCCCGAACCCTAACCCTAACCCTTCCCCGAAGCCTGACCCTCACCCGTCCCGTAATCCTAACCCGTACGCTGACACTAACCCGCGCCCTCACACGTATGCTCCCCCTAAAGCGTTGTCGTACCCTCACCTGGACCCTAAACCGTCCCCGTCCCCTAACCCTAACCCTATCACGAAGCCTAACCCTAACACTTCCCCGAAGCCTGACCCTCACCCGTCCCCTAATCCTAACCCGTACGCTGACACTAACCCGCGCCCTCACACGTACGCTCCCCCTAAAGTGTTGTCGTACCCTCACCTGGACCCTAAACCGTCCCCGTCCCCTAACCCTAACCCTAGCCCGAACCCTAACCCTAACTCTTCCCCGAAGCCTGACCCTCACCCGTCCCCTAATCCTAACCCGTACGCTTACACTAACCCATGCCCTCACACGTACGCTCCCCCTAAAGCGTTGTCGTACCCTCACCTGGACCCTAAACCGTCCCCGTCCCCTAACACTAACCCTAGCCCGAACCCTAACCCTAACCCTTCCCCGAAGCCTGAACCTCACCCGTCCCCTAATCCTAACCCGTACGCTGACACTAACCCGCGCCCTCACACGTACGCTCCCCCTAAAGCGTTGTCGTACCCTCACCTGGACCCTAAACCGTCCCTGTCCCCTAACCCTAACCCTAGCCCGAACCCTAACCCTAACCTTTCCCTGAAGCGTGACCCTCACCCGTCCCCTAATCCTAACCCGTACGCTGACACTAACCCGCACCCTCACACGTACGCTCCCCCTAAAGCGTTGTCGTACCCTCACCTGGACCCTAAACCGTCCCCGTCCCCTAACCCTAACCCTAGCCCGAACCCTAACCGTAACACTTCCCCGAAGCCTGACCCTCACCCGTCCCCTAATCCTAACCCGTACGCTGACGCTAACACGCCCCCTCACACGTACGCTCCCCCTAAAGCGTTGTCGTACCCTCATCTGTACTCTAAACCGTCCCCGTCCCCTAACCCTAACCCTAGCCCGAACCCTAACCCTAACCCTTCCCCGAAGCCTGACCCTCACCCGTCCCCTAATCCTAACCCGTACGCTGACACTAACCCGCGCCCTCACACGTACGCTCCCCCTAAAGCGTTGTCGTACCCTCACATGGACCCTAAACCGTCCCCGTCCCCTAACCCTAACCCTAGCCCGAACCCTAACCCTAACCCTTCCCCGAAGCCTGACCCTCACCCGTCCCCTAATCCTAACCCGTACGCTGACACTAACCCGTGCCCTCACACGTACGCTCCCCCTAAAGCGTTGTCGTACCCTCACCTGGACCCTAAACCGTCCCCGTCCCCTAACCCTAACCCTAGCCCGAACCCTAACACTAATCCTTCCCTGAAGCCTGACCCTCACCCGTCCCCTAATCCTAACCCGTACGCTGACACTAACCAGCGCCCTCACACGTACGCACCCCCTAAAGCGTTGTCGTACCCTCACCTGGACCCTAAACCGTCCCCGTCCCCTAACCCTAACCCTAGCCCGAACCCTAAACCTAACCCTTCCCCGAAGCCTGACCCTCACCCGTCCCCTAATCCTAACCCGTACTCTGACACTAAGCCGCGCCCTCACACGTACGCTCCCCCTAAAGCGCTGTCGTACCCTCACCTGGACCCTAAACCGTCCCCGTCCCCTAACCCTAATCCTAGCCCGAACCCTAACCCTAACCCTTCCCCGAAGCCTGACCCTCACCCGTCCCCTAATCCTAACCCGTACGCTGACACTAACCCGTGCCCTCACACGTACGCTCCCCCTAAAGCGTTGTCGTACCCTCACCTGGACCCTAAACCGGCCCCGTCCCCTAACCCTAACCCTAGCCCGAACCCTAACCCTAACCCTTCCCCGAAGCCTGACCCTCACCCGTCCCCTAATCCTAACCCGTATGCTGACACTAACCCGTGCCCTCACACGTACGCTCCCCCTAAAGCGTTGTCGTACCCTCACCTGGACCCTAAACCGTCCCCGTCACCTAACCCTAACCCTAGCCCGAACCCTAACCCTAACCCTTCCCCGAAGCCTGACCCTCACCCGTCCCCTAATCCTAACCCGTACGCTGACGCTAACCCGCGCCCTCACACGTACGCTCCCCCTAAAGCGTTGTCGTACCCTCACCTGGACCCTAAACCGTCCCCGTCCCCTAACCCTAACCCTAGCCCGAACCCTAACCCTAACCCTTCCCCGAAGCCTGACCCTCACCCGTCCCCTAATCCTAACCCGTACGCTGACGCTAACCCGCGCCCTCACACGTACGCTCCCCCTAAAGCGTTGTCGTACCCTCACCTGGACCCTAAACCGGCCCCGTCCCCTAACCCTAACCCTAGCCCGAACCCTAACCCTAACCCTTCCCCGAAGCGTGACCCTCACCCGTCCCCTAATCCTAACCCGTACTCTGACGCTAACCCACGCCCTCACACGTATGCTCCCCCTAAAGCGTTGTCGTACCCTCACCTGGACCCTAAACCGTCCCTGTCCCCTAACCCTAACCCTAGCCCGAACCCTAACCCTAACCCTTCCCCGAAGCCTGACCCTCACCCGTCCCCTAATCCTAACCCGTACGCTGACACTAAGCCGCGCCCTCACACGTACGCTCCCCCTAAAGCGTTGTCGTACCCTCACCTGGACCCTAAACCGTCCCCGTCCCCTAACCCTAACCCTAGCCCGAACCCTAACCCTAACCCTTCCCCGAAGCCTGACACTCACCCGTCCCCTAATCCTAACCCGTACGCTGATGCTAACCCGCGCCCTCACACGTACGCTCCCCCTAAAGCGTTGTCGTACCCTCACCTGGACCCTAAACCGTCCCCGTCCCCTAACCCTAACCCTAGCCCGAACCCTAACCCTAACCCTTCCCCGAAGCCTGACCCTCACCCGTCCCCTAATCCTAACCCGTACGCTGACGCTAACCCGCGCCCTCACACGTACGCTCCCCCTAAAGCGTTGTCGTACCCTCACCTGGACCCTAAACGGTCCCCGTCCCCTAACCCTAACCCTAGCCCGAACCCTAACCCTAACCCTTCCCCGAAGCCTGACCCTCACCCGTCCCCTAATCCTAACCCGTACGCTGACGCTAACCCGCGCCCTCACACGTACGCTCCCCCTAAAGCGTTGTCGTACCCTCACCTGGACCCTAAACCGTCCCCATCCCCTAACCCTAACCCTACCCCGAACCCTAACCCTAACTCTTCCCCGAAGCCTGACCCTCACCCGTCCCCTAATCCTAACCCGTACGCTGACACTAACCCGCGCCCTCACACGTACGCTCCCCCTAAAGCGTTGTCGTACCCTCACCTGGACCCTAAACCGTCCCCGTCCCCTAACCCTAACCCTAGCCCGAACCCTAACCCTAACCCTTCCCCGAAGCCTGACCCTCACCCGTCCCCTAATCCTAACCCGTATGCTGACACTAACCCGCGCCCTCACACGTACGCTCCCCCTAAAGCGTTGTCGTACCCTCACCTGGACCCTAAACCGTCCCCGTCCCCTAACCCTAATCCTAGCCCGAACCCTAACCCTAACCCTTCCCCGAAGCCTGACCCTCACCCGTCCCCTAATCCTAACCCGTACGCTGACGCTAACCCGCGCCCTCACACGTACGCTCCCCCTAAAGCGTTGTCGTACCCTCACCTGGACCCTAAACCGTCCCCGTCCCCTAACCCTAACCCTAGCCCGAACCCTAACCCTAACCCTTCCCCGAAGCCTGACCCTCACCCGTCCCCTAATCCTAACCCGTACGCTGACGCTAACCCGCGCCCTCACACGTACGCTCCCCCTAAAGCGTTGTCGTACCCTCACCTGGACCCTAACCCGTCCCCGTCCCCTAACCCTAACCCTAGCCCGAACCCTAACCCTAACCCTTCCCCGAAGCCTGACCCTCACCCGTCCCCTAATCCTAACCCGTACGCTGACGCTAACCCGCGCCCTCACACGTACGCTCCCCCTAAAGCGTTGTCGTTCCCTCACCTGGACCCTAAACGGTCCCCGTCCCCTAACCCTAACCCTAGACCGAACCCTAACCCTAACCCTTCCCCGAAGCCTGACCCTCACCCGTCCCCTAATCCTAACCCGTACGCTGACGCTAACCCGCGCCATCACACGTACGCTCCCCCTAAAGCGTTGTCGTACCCTCACCTGGACCCTAAACCGTCCCCGTCCCCTAACCCTAACCCTAGCCCGAACCCTAACCCTAACTCTTCCCCGAAGCCTGACCCTCACCCGTCCCCATATCCTAACCCGTACGCTTACACTAACCCGTGCCCTCACACGTACGCTCCCCCTAAAGCGTTGTCGTACCCTCACCTGGACCCTAAACCGTCCCCGTCCCCTAACCCTAACCCTAGCCCGAACCCTAACCCTAAGCCTTCCACGAAGCCTGAACCTCACCCGTCCCCTAATCCTAACCCGCACGCTGACACTAACCCGCGCCCTCACACGTACGCTCCCCCTAAAGCGTTGTCGTACCCTCACCTGCACCCTAAACCGTCCCCGTCCCCTAACCCTAACCCTAGCCCGAACCCTAACCCTAACCCTTCCCCGAAGCGTGACCCTCACCCGTCCCCTAATCCTAACCCGTACGCTGACACTAACCCGTGCCCTCACACGTACGCTCCCCCTAAAGCGTTGTCCTACCCTCACCTGGACCCTAAACCGTCCCCGTCCCCTAACCCTAACCCTAGCCCGAACCCTAACCCTAACCCTTCCCTGAAGCCTGACCCTCACCCGTCCCCTAATCCTAACCCGTACGCTGACACTAACCAGCGCCCTCACACGTACGCACCCCCTAAAGCGTTGTCGTACCCTCACCTGGACCCTAAACCGTCCCCGTCCCCTAACCCTAACCCTAGCCCGAACCCTAAACCTAACCCTTCCCCGAAGCCTGACCCTCACCCGTCCCCTAATCCTAACCCGTACTCTGACACTAAGCCGCGCCCTCACACGTACGCTCCCCCTAAAGCGCTGTCGTACCCTCACCTGGACCCTAAACGGTCCCCGTCCCCTAACCCTAACCCTAGCCCGAACCCTAACCCTAACCCTTCCCCGAAGCCTGACCCTCACCCGTCCCCTAATCCTAACCCGTACGCTGACGCTAACCCGCGCCCTCACACGTACGCTCCCCCTAAAGCGTTGTCGTACCCTCACCTGGACCCTAAACCGTCCCCGTGCCCTAACCCTAACCCTAGCCCGAACCCTAACCCTAACCCTTCCCCGAAGCCTGACCCTCACCCGTCCCGTAATCCTAACCCGTACGCTGACACTAACCCGCGCCCTCACACGTATGCTCCCCCTAAAGCGTTGTCGTACCCTCACCTGGACCCTAAACCGTCCCCGTCCCCTAACCCTAACCCTATCACGAAGCCTAACCCTAACACTTCCCCGAAGCCTGACCCTCACCCGTCCCCTAATCCTAACCCGTACGCTGACACTAACCCGCGCCCTCACACGTACGCTCCCCCTAAAGTGTTGTCGTACCCTCACCTGGACCCTAAACCGTCCCCGTCCCCTAACCCTAACCCTAGCCCGAACCCTAACCCTAACTCTTCCCCGAAGCCTGACCCTCACCCGTCCCCTAATCCTAACCCGTACGCTTACACTAACCCATGCCCTCACACGTACGCTCCCCCTAAAGCGTTGTCGTACCCTCACCTGGACCCTAAACCGTCCCCGTCCCCTAACACTAACCCTAGCCCGAACCCTAACCCTAACCCTTCCCCGAAGCCTGAACCTCACCCGTCCCCTAATCCTAACCCGTACGCTGACACTAACCCGCGCCCTCACACGTACGCTCCCCCTAAAGCGTTGTCGTACCCTCACCTGGACCCTAAACCGTCCCTGTCCCCTAACCCTAACCCTAGCCCGAACCCTAACCCTAACCTTTCCCTGAAGCGTGACCCTCACCCGTCCCCTAATCCTAACCCGTACGCTGACACTAACCCGCACCCTCACACGTACGCTCCCCCTAAAGCGTTGTCGTACCCTCACCTGGACCCTAAACCGTCCCCGTCCCCTAACCCTAACCCTAGCCCGAACCCTAACCGTAACACTTCCCCGAAGCCTGACCCTCACCCGTCCCCTAATCCTAACCCGTACGCTGACGCTAACACGCCCCCTCACACGTACGCTCCCCCTAAAGCGTTGTCGTACCCTCATCTGTACTCTAAACCGTCCCCGTCCCCTAACCCTAACCCTAGCCCGAACCCTAACCCTAACCCTTCCCCGAAGCCTGACCCTCACCCGTCCCCTAATCCTAACCCGTACGCTGACACTAACCCGCGCCCTCACACGTACGCTCCCCCTAAAGCGTTGTCGTACCCTCACATGGACCCTAAACCGTCCCCGTCCCCTAACCCTAACCCTAGCCCGAACCCTAACCCTAACCCTTCCCCGAAGCCTGACCCTCACCCGTCCCCTAATCCTAACCCGTACGCTGACACTAACCCGTGCCCTCACACGTACGCTCCCCCTAAAGCGTTGTCGTACCCTCACCTGGACCCTAAACCGTCCCCGTCCCCTAACCCTAACCCTAGCCCGAACCCTAACACTAATCCTTCCCTGAAGCCTGACCCTCACCCGTCCCCTAATCCTAACCCGTACGCTGACACTAACCAGCGCCCTCACACGTACGCACCCCCTAAAGCGTTGTCGTACCCTCACCTGGACCCTAAACCGTCCCCGTCCCCTAACCCTAACCCTAGCCCGAACCCTAAACCTAACCCTTCCCCGAAGCCTGACCCTCACCCGTCCCCTAATCCTAACCCGTACTCTGACACTAAGCCGCGCCCTCACACGTACGCTCCCCCTAAAGCGCTGTCGTACCCTCACCTGGACCCTAAACCGTCCCCGTCCCCTAACCCTAATCCTAGCCCGAACCCTAACCCTAACCCTTCCCCGAAGCCTGACCCTCACCCGTCCCCTAATCCTAACCCGTATGCTGACACTAACCCGTGCCCTCACACGTACGCTCCCCCTAAAGCGTTGTCGTACCCTCACCTGGACCCTAAACCGTCCCCGTCACCTAACCCTAACCCTAGCCCGAACCCTAACCCTAACCCTTCCCCGAAGCCTGACCCTCACCCGTCCCCTAATCCTAACCCGTACGCTGACGCTAACCCGCGCCCTCACACGTACGCTCCCCCTAAAGCGTTGTCGTACCCTCACCTGGACCCTAAACCGTCCCCGTCCCCTAACCCTAACCCTAGCCCGAACCCTAACCCTAACCCTTCCCCGAAGCCTGACCCTCACCCGTCCCCTAATCCTAACCCGTACGCTGACGCTAACCCGCGCCCTCACACGTACGCTCCCCCTAAAGCGTTGTCGTACCCTCACCTGGACCCTAAACCGGCCCCGTCCCCTAACCCTAACCCTAGCCCGAACCCTAACCCTAACCCTTCCCCGAAGCGTGACCCTCACCCGTCCCCTAATCCTAACCCGTACTCTGACGCTAACCCACGCCCTCACACGTATGCTCCCCCTAAAGCGTTGTCGTACCCTCACCTGGACCCTAAACCGTCCCTGTCCCCTAACCCTAACCCTAGCCCGAACCCTAACCCTAACCCTTCCCCGAAGCCTGACCCTCACCCGTCCCCTAATCCTAACCCGTACGCTGACACTAAGCCGCGCCCTCACACGTACGCTCCCCCTAAAGCGTTGTCGTACCCTCACCTGGACCCTAAACCGTCCCCGTCCCCTAACCCTAACCCTAGCCCGAACCCTAACCCTAACCCTTCCCCGAAGCCTGACACTCACCCGTCCCCTAATCCTAACCCGTACGCTGATGCTAACCCGCGCCCTCACACGTACGCTCCCCCTAAAGCGTTGTCGTACCCTCACCTGGACCCTAAACCGTCCCCGTCCCCTAACCCTAACCCTAGCCCGAACCCTAACCCTAACCCTTCCCCGAAGCCTGACCCTCACCCGTCCCCTAATCCTAACCCGTACGCTGACGCTAACCCGCGCCCTCACACGTACGCTCCCCCTAAAGCGTTGTCGTACCCTCACCTGGACCCTAAACGGTCCCCGTCCCCTAACCCTAACCCTAGCCCGAACCCTAACCCTAACCCTTCCCCGAAGCCTGACCCTCACCCGTCCCCTAATCCTAACCCGTACGCTGACGCTAACCCGCGCCCTCACACGTACGCTCCCCCTAAAGCGTTGTCGTACCCTCACCTGGACCCTAAACCGTCCCCATCCCCTAACCCTAACCCTACCCCGAACCCTAACCCTAACTCTTCCCCGAAGCCTGACCCTCACCCGTCCCCTAATCCTAACCCGTACGCTGACACTAACCCGCGCCCTCACACGTACGCTCCCCCTAAAGCGTTGTCGTACCCTCACCTGGACCCTAAACCGTCCCCGTCCCCTAACCCTAACCCTAGCCCGAACCCTAACCCTAACCCTTCCCCGAAGCCTGACCCTCACCCGTCCCCTAATCCTAACCCGTATGCTGACACTAACCCGCGCCCTCACACGTACGCTCCCCCTAAAGCGTTGTCGTACCCTCACCTGGACCCTAAACCGTCCCCGTCCCCTAACCCTAATCCTAGCCCGAACCCTAACCCTAACCCTTCCCCGAAGCCTGACCCTCACCCGTCCCCTAATCCTAACCCGTACGCTGACGCTAACCCGCGCCCTCACACGTACGCTCCCCCTAAAGCGTTGTCGTACCCTCACCTGGATCCTAAACCGGCCCCGTCCCCTAACCCTAACCCTAGCCCGAACCCTAACCCTAACCCTTCCCCGAAGCGTGACCCTCACCCGTCCCCTAATCCTAACCCGTACGCTGACACTAACCCGTGCCCTCACACGTACGCTCCCCCTAAAGCGTTGTCGTACCCTCACCTGGACCCTAAGCCGTCCCCGTCCCCTAACCCTAACCCTAGCCCGAACCCTAACCCTAACCCTTCCCCGAAGCCTGACCCTCACCCGTCCCCTAATCCTAACCCGTACGCTGACACTAAGCCGCGCCCTCACACGTACGCTCCCCCTAAAGCGTTGTCGTACCCTCACCTGGACCCTAAACCGTCCCCGTCCCCTAACCCTAACCCTAGCCCGAACCCTAACCCTAACCGTTCCCCGAAGCCTGAACCTCACCCGTCCCCTAAACCTAACCCGTACGCTGACACTAACCCGCGCCCTCACACGTACGCTCCCCCTAAAGCGTTGTCGTACCCTCACCTGGACCCTAAACCGTCCCCGTCCCCTAACCCTAACCCTAGCCCGAACCCTAACCCTAACCCTTCCCCGAAGCGTGACCCTCACCCGTCCCCTAATCCTAACCCGTACGCTGACACTAACCCGCGCCCTCACACGTACGCTCCCCCTAAAGCGTTGTCGTACCCTCACCTGGACCCTAAACCGTCCCCGTCCCCTAACCCTAACCCTAGCCCGAACCCTAACCCTAACCCTTCCCCGAAGCCTGACCCTCACCCGTCCCCTAATCCTAACCCGTACGCTGACGCTAACCCGCGCCCTCACACGTACGCTCCCCCTAAAGCGTTGTCGTACCCTCACCTGGACCCTAAACCGTCCCCGTCCCCTAACCCTAACCCTAGCCCGAACCCTAACCCTAACCCTTCCCCGAAGCCTGACCCTCACCCGTCCCCTAATCCTAACCCGTACGCTGACGCTAACCCGCGCCCTCACACGTACGCTCCCCCTAAAGCGTTGTCGTTCCCTCACCTGGACCCTAAACGGTCCCCGTCCCCTAACCCTAACCCTAGCCCGAACCCTAACCCTAACCCTTCCCCGAAGACTGACCCTCACCCGTCCCCTAATCCTAACCCGTACGCTGACGCTAACCCGCGCCATCACACGTACGCTCCCCCTAAAGCGTTGTCGTACCCTCACCTGGACCCTAAACCGTCCCCGTCCCCTAACCCTAACCCTAGCCCGAACCCTAACCCTAACTCTTCCCCGAAGCCTGACCCTCACCCGTCCCCATATCCTAACCCGTACGCTTACACTAACCCGTGCCCTCACACGTACGCTCCCCCGAAAGCGTTGTCGTACCCTCACCTGGACCCTAAACCGTCCCCGTCCCCTAACCCTAACCCTAGCCCGAACCCTAACCCTAAGCCTTCCACGAAGCCTGAACCTCACCCGTCCCCTAATCCTAACCCGCACGCTGACACTAACCCGCGCCCTCACACGTACGCTCCCCCTAAAGCGTTGTCGTACCCTCACCTGGACCCTAAACCGTCCCCGTCCCCTAAAACTAACCCTAGCCCGAACCCTAAACCTAACCCTTCCCCGAAGCCTGACCCTCACCCGTCCCCTAATCCTAACCCGTACTCTGACACTAAGCCGCGCCCTCACACGTACGCTCCCCCTAAAGCGCTGTCGTACCCTCACCTGGACCCTAAACGGTCCCCGTCCCCTAACCCTAACCCTAGCCCGAACCCTAACCCTAACCCTTCCCCGAAGCCTGACCCTCACCCGTCCCCTAATCCTAACCCGTACGCTGACGCTAACCCGCGCCCTCACACGTACGCTCCCCCTAAAGCGTTGTCGTACCCTCACCTGGACCCTAAACCGTCCCCGTGCCCTAACCCTAACCCTAGCCCGAACCCTAACCCTAACCCTTCCCCGAAGCCTGACCCTCACCCGTCCCGTAATCCTAACCCGTACGCTGACACTAACCCGCGCCCTCACACGTATGCTCCCCCTAAAGCGTTGTCGTACCCTCACCTGGACCCTAAACCGTCCCCGTCCCCTAACCCTAACCCTATCACGAAGCCTAACCCTAACACTTCCCCGAAGCCTGACCCTCACCCGTCCCCTAATCCTAACCCGTACGCTGACACTAACCCGCGCCCTCACACGTACGCTCCCCCTAAAGCGTTGTCGTACCCTCACCTGGACCCTAAACCGTCCCCGTCCCCTAACCCTAACCCTAGCCCGAACCCTAACCCTAACCCTTCCCCGAAGCCTGACCCTCACCCGTCCCCTAATCCTAACCCGTACGCTTACACTAACCCATGCCCTCACACGTACGCTCCCCCTAAAGCGTTGTCGTACCCTCACCTGGACCCTAAACCGTCCCCGTCCCCTAACACTAACCCTAGCCCGAACCCTAACCCTAACCCTTCCCCGAAGCCTGACCCTCACCCGTCCCCTAATCCTAACCCGTACGCTGACACTAACCAGCGCCCTCACACGTACGCACCCCCTAAAGCGTTGTCGTACCCTCACCTGGACCCTAAACCGTCCCCGTCCCCTAACCCTAACCCTAGCCCGAACCCTAAACCTAACCCTTCCCCGAAGCCTGACCCTCACCCGTCCCCTAATCCTAACCCGTACTCTGACACTAAGCCGCGCCCTCACACGTACGCTCCCCCTAAAGCGCTGTCGTACCCTCACCTGGACCCTAAACCGTCCCCGTCCCCTAACCCTAATCCTAGCCCGAACCCTAACCCTAACCCTTCCCCGAAGCCTGACCCTCACCCGTCCCCTAATCCTAACCCGTACGCTGACACTAACCCGCGCCCTCACACGTACGCTCCCCCTAAAGCGTTGTCGTACCCTCACCTGGACCCTAAACCGTCCCCGTCCCCTAACCCTAACCCTAGCCCGAACCCTAACCCTAACCCTTCCCCGAAGCCTGACCCTCACCCGTCCCCTAATCCTAACCCGTACGCTGACACTAACCCACGCCCTCACACGTACGCTCCCCCTAAAGCGTTGTCGTACCCTCACCTGGACCCTAAACCGTCCCCGTCCCCTAACCCTAACCCTAGCCCGAACCCTAACCCTAACCCTTCCCCGAAGCCTGACCCTCACCCGTCCCCTAATCCTAACCCGTACGCTGACACTAACCCGTGCCCTCACACGTACGCTCCCCCTAAAGCGTTGTCGTACCCTCACCTGGACCCTAAACCGTCCCCGTCACCTAACCCTAACCCTAGCCCGAACCCTAACCCTAACCCTTCCCCGAAGCCTGACCCTCACCCGTCCCCTAATCCTAACCCGTACGCTGACGCTAACCCGCGCCCTCACACGTACGCTCCCCCTAAAGCGTTGTCGTACGCTCACCTGGACCCTAAACCGTCCCCGTCCCCTAACCCTAACCCTAGCCCGAACCCTAACCCTAACCCTTCCCCGAAGCCTGACCCTCACCCGTCCCCTAATCCTAACCCGTACGCTGACGCTAACCCGCGCCCTCACACGTACGCTCCCCCTAAAGCGTTGTCGTACCCTCACCTGGACCCTAAACCGTCCCCGTCCCCTAACCCTAACCCTAGCCCGAACCCTAACCCTAACCCTTCCCCGAAGCCTGACCCTCACCCGTCCCCTAATCCTAACCCGTACGCTGACACTAAGCCGCGCCCTCACACGTACGCTCCCCCTAAAGCGTTGTCGTACCCTCACCTGGACCCTAAACCGTCCCCGTCCCCTAACCCTAACCCTAGCCCGAACCCTAACCCTAACACTTCCCCGAAGCCTGACACTCACCCGTCCCCTAATCCTAACCCGTACGCTGACGCTAACCCGCGCCCTCACACGTACGCTCCCCCTAAAGCGTTGTCGTACCCTCACCTGGACCCTAAACCGTCCCCGTCCCCTAACCCTAACCCTAGCCCGAACCCTAACCCTAACCCTTCCCCGAAGCCTGACCCTCACCCGTCCCCTAATCCTAACCCGTACGCTGACGCTAACCCGCGCCCTCACACGTACGCTCCCCCTAAAGCGTTGTCGTACCCTCACCTGGACCCTAAACGGTCCCCGTCCCCTAACCCTAACCCTAGCCCGAACCCTAACCCTAACCCTTCCCCGAAGCCTGACCCTCACCCGTCCCCTAATCCTAACCCGTACGCTGACGCTAACCCGTGCCCTCGCACGTACGCTCCCCCTAAAGCGTTGTCGTACCCTCACCTGGACCCTAAACCGTCCCCATCCCCTAACCCTAACCCTACCCCGAACCCTAACCCTAACTCTTCCCCGAAGCCTGACCCTCACCCGTCCCCTAATCCTAACCCGTACGCTGACACTAACCCGCGCCCTCACACGTACGCTCCCCCTAAAGCGTTGTCGTACCCTCACCTGGACCCTAAACCGTCCCCGTCCCCTAACCCTAACCCTAGCCCGAACCCTAACCCTAACCCTTCCCCGAAACCTGACCCTCACCCGTCCCCTAATCCTAACCCGTATGCTGACACTAACCCGCGCCCTCACACGTACGCTCCCCCTAAAGCGTTGTCGTACCCTCACCTGGACCCTAAACCGTCCCCGTCCCCTAACCCTAATCCTAGCCCGAACCCTAACCCTAACCCTTCCCCGAAGCCTGACCCTCACCCGTCCCCTAATCCTAACCCGTACGCTGACGCTAACCCGCGCCCTCACACGTACGCTCCCCCTAAAGCGTTGTCGTACCCTCACCTGGACCCTAAACCGGCCCCGTCCCCTAACCCTAACCCTAGCCCGAACCCTAACCCTAACCCTTCCCCGAAGCCTGACCCTCACCCGTCCCCTAATCCTAACCCGTACGCTGACGCTAACCCGCGCCCTCACACGTACGCTCCCCCTAAAGCGTTGTCGTACCCTCACCTGGACCCTAAACCGTCCCCGTCCCCTAACCCTAACCCTAGCCCGAACCCTAACCCTAACCCTTCCCCGAAGCCTGACCCTCACCCGTCCCCTAATCCTAACCCGTACGCTGACGCTAACCCGCGCCCTCACACGTACGCTCCCCCTAAAGCGTTGTCGTTCCCTCACCTGGACCCTAAACCGTCCCCGTCCCCTAACCCTAACCCTAGCCCGAACCCTAACCCTAACCCTTCCCCGAAGCCTGACCCTCACCCGTCCCCTAATCCTAACCCGTACGCTGACGCTAACCCGCGCCCTCACACGTACGCTCCCCCTAAAGCGTTGTCGTACCCTCACCTGGACCCTAAACCGTCCCCGTCCCCTAACCCTAACCCTAGCCCGAACCCTAACCCTAACCCTTCCCCGAAGCCTGACCCTCACCCGTCCCCTAATCCTAACCCGTACGCTGACGCTAACCCGCGCCCTCACACGTACGCTCCCCCTAAAGCGTTGTCGTACCCTCACCTGGACCCTAAACCGTCCCCGTCCCCTAACCCTAACCCTAGCCCGAACCCTAACCCTAACCCTTCCCCGAAGCCTGACCCTCACCCGTCCCCTAATCCTAACCCGTACGCTGACGCTAACCCGCGCCCTCACACGTACGCTCCCCCTAAAGCGTTGTCGTTCCCTCACCTGGACCCTAAACGGTCCCCGTCCCCTAACCCTAACCCTAGCCCGAACCCTAACCCTAACCCTTCCCCGAAGCCTGACCCTCACCCGTCCCCTAATCCTAACCCGTACGCTGACGCTAACCCGCGCCATCACACGTACGCTCCCCCTAAAGCGTTGTCGTACCCTCACCTGGACCCTAAACCGTCCCCGTCCCCTAACCCTAACCCTAGCCCGAACCCTAACCCTAACTCTTCCCCGAAGCCTGACCCTCACCCGTCCCCATATCCTAACCCGTACGCTTACACTAACCCGTGCTCTCACACGTACGCTCCCCCTAAAGCGTTGTCGTACCCTCACCTGGACCCTAAACCGTCCCCGTCCCCTAACCCTAACCCTAGCCCGAACCCTAACCCTAAGCCTTCCACGAAGCCTGACCCTCACCCGTCCCCTAATCCTAACCCGCACGCTGACACTAACCCGCGCCCTCACACGTACGCTCCCCCTAAAGCGTTGTCGTACCCTCACCTGCACCCTAAACCGTCCCCGTCCCCTAACCCTAACCCTAGCCCGAACCCTAACCCTAACCCTTCCCCGAAGCGTGACCCTCACCCGTCCCCTAATCCTAACCCGTACGCTGACACTAACCCGTGCCCTCACACGTACGCTCCCCCTAAAGCGTTGTCCTACCCTCACCTGGACCCTAAACCGTCCCCGTCCCCTAACCCTAACCCTAGCCCGAACCCTAACCCTAACCCTTCCCTGAAGCCTGACCCTCACCCGTCCCCTAATCCTAACCCGTACGCTGACACTAACCAGCGCCCTCACACGTACGCACCACCTAAAGCGTTGTCGTACCCTCACCTGGACCCTAAACCGTCCCCGTCCCCTAACCCTAACCCTAGCCCGAACCCTAACCCTAACCCTTCCCCGAAGCCTGACCCTCACCCGTCCCCTAATCCTAACCCGTACTCTGACACTAAGCCGCGCCCTCACACGTACGCTCCCCCTAAAGCGCTGTCGTACCCTCACCTGGACCCTAAACGGTCCCCGTCCCCTAACCCTAACCCTAGCCCGAACCCTAACCCTAACCCTTCCCCGAAGCCTGACCCTCACCCGTCCCCTAATCCTAACCCGTACGCTGACGCTAACCCGCGCCCTCACACGTACGCTCCCCCTAAAGCGTTGTCGTACCCTCACCTGGACCCTAAACCGTCCCCGTGCCCTAACCCTAACCCTAGCCCGAACCCTAACCCTAACCCTTCCCCGAAGCCTGACCCTCACCCGTCCCGTAATCCTAACCCGTACGCTGACACTAACCCGCGCCCTCACACGTATGCTCCCCCTAAAGCGTTGTCGTACCCTCACCTGGACCCTAAACCGTCCCCGTCCCCTAACCCTAACCCTATCACGAAGCCTAACCCTAACACTTCCCCGAAGCCTGACCCTCACCCGTCCCCTAATCCTAACCCGTACGCTGACACTAACCCGCGCCCTCACACGTACGCTCCCCCTAAAGTGTTGTCGTACCCTCACCTGGACCCTAAACCGTCCCCGTCCCCTAACCCTAACCCTAGCCCGAACCCTAACCCTAACTCTTCCCCGAAGCCTGACCCTCACCCGTCCCCTAATCCTAACCCGTACGCTTACACTAACCCATGCCCTCACACGTACGCTCCCCCTAAAGCGTTGTCGTACCCTCACCTGGACCCTAAACCGTCCCCGTCCCCTAACACTAACCCTAGCCCGAACCCTAACCCTAACCCTTCCCCGAAGCCTGAACCTCACCCGTCCCCTAATCCTAACCCGTACGCTGACACTAACCCGCGCCCTCACACGTACGCTCCCCCTAAAGCATTGTCGTACCCTCACCTGGACCCTAAACCGTCCCCGTCCCCTAACCCTAACCCTAGCCCGAACCCTAACCCTAACCTTTCCCCGAAGCGTGACTCTCACCCGTCCCCTAATCCTAACCCGTACGCTGACACTAACCCGCGCCCTCACACGTACGCTCCCCCTAAAGCGTTGTCGTACCCTCACCTGGACCCTAAACCGTCCCCGTCCCCTAACCCTAACCCTAGCCCGAACCCTAACCCTAACCCTTCCCCGAAGCCTGACCCTCACCCGTCCCCTAATCCTAACCCGTACGCTGACGCTAACCTGCGCCCTCACACGTACGCTCCCCCTAAAGCGTTGTCGTACCCTCACCTGGACCCTAAACCGTCCCCGTCCCCTAACCCTAACCCTAGCCCGAACCCTAACCCTAACCCTTCCCCGAAGCCTGACCCTCACCCGTCCCCTAATCCTAACCCGTACGCTGACGCTAACCCGCGCCCTCACACGTACGCTCCCCCTAAAGCGTTGTCGTTCCCTCACCTGGACCCTAAACGGTCCCCGTCCCCTAACCCTAACCCTAGCCCGAACCCTAACCCTAACCCTTCCCCGAAGCCTGACCCTCACCCGTCCCCTAATCCTAACCCGTACGCTGACGCTAACCCGCGCCATCACACGTACGCTCCCCCTAAAGCGTTGTCGTACCCTCACCTGGACCCTAAACCGTCCCCGTCCCCTAACCCTAACCCTAGCCCGAACCCTAACCCTAACTCTTCCCCGAAGCCTGACCCTCACCCGTCCCCATATCCTAACCCGTACGCTTACACTAACCCGTGCCCTCACACGTACGCTCCCCCTAAAGCGTTGTCGTACCCTCACCTGGACCCTAAACCGTCCCCGTCCCCTAACCCTAACCCTAGCCCGAACCCTAACCCTAAGCCTTCCACGAAGCCTGAACCTCACCCGTCCCCTAATCCTAACCCGCACGCTGACACTAACCCGCGCCCTCACACGTACGCTCCCCCTAAAGCGTTGTCGTACCCTCACCTGCACCCTAAACCGTCCCCGTCCCCTAACCCTAACCCTAGCCCGAACCCTAACCCTAACCCTTCCCCGAAGCGTGACCCTCACCCGTCCCCTAATCCTAACCCGTACGCTGACACTAACCCGTGCCCTCACACGTACGCTCCCCCTAAAGCGTTGTCCTACCCTCACCTGGACCCTAAACCGTCCCCGTCCCCTAACCCTAACCCTAGCCCGAACCCTAACCCTAACCCTTCCCCGAAGCCTGACCCTCACCCGTCCCCTAATCCTAACCCGTACGCTGACACTAACCAGCGCCCTCACACGTACGCACCCCCTAAAGCGTTGTCGTACCCTCACCTGGACCCTAAACCGTCCCCGTCCCCTAACACTAACCCTAGCCCGAACCCTAAACCTAACCCTTCCCCGAAGCCTGACCCTCACCCGTCCCCTAATCCTAACCCGTACTCTGACACTAAGCCGCGCCCTCACACGTACGCTCCCCCTAAAGCGCTGTCGTACCCTCACCTGGACCCTAAACGGTCCCCGTCCCCTAACCCTAACCCTAGCCCGAACCCTAACCCTAACCCTTCCCCGAAGCCTGACCCTCACCCGTCCCCTAATCCTAACCCGTACGCTGACACTAACCCGCGCCCTCACACGTATGCTCCCCCTAAAGCGTTGTCGTACCCTCACCTGGACCCTAAACCGTCCCCGTCCCCTAACCCTAACCCTATCACGAAGCCTAACCCTAACACTTCCCCGAAGCCTGACCCTCACCCGTCCCCTAATCCTAACCCGTACGCTGACACTAACCCGCGCCCTCACACGTACGCTCCCCCTAAAGTGTTGTCGTACCCTCACCTGGACCCTAAACCGTCCCCGTCCCCTAACCCTAACCCTAGCCCGAACCCTAACCCTAACTCTTCCCCGAAGCCTGACCCTCACCCGTCCCCTAATCCTAACCCGTACGCTTACACTAACCCGCGCCCTCACACGTACGCTCCCCCTAAAGCGTTGTCGTACCCTCACCTGGACCCTAAACCGTCCCCGTCCCCTAACACTAACCCTAGCCCGAACCCTAACCCTAACCCTTCCCCGAAGCCTGAACCTCACCCGTCCCCTAATCCTAACCCGTACGCTGACACTAACCCGCGCCCTCACACGTACGCTCCCCCTAAAGCATTGTCGTACCCTCACCTGGACCCTAAACCGTCCCCGTCCCCTAACCCTAACCCTAGCCCGAACCCTAACCCTAACCCTTCCCCGAAGCGTGACTCTCACCCGTCCCCTAATCCTAACCCGTACGCTGACACTAACCCGCGCCCTCACACGTACGCTCCCCCTAAAGCGTTGTCGTACCCTCACCTGGACCCTAAACCGTCCCCGTCCCCTAACCCTAACCCTAGCCCGAACCCTAACCCTAACCCTTCCCCGAAGCCTGACCCTCACCCGTCCCCTAATCCTAACCCGTACGCTGACGCTAACCCGCGCCCTCACACGTACGCTCCCCCTAAAGCGTTGTCGTACCCTCAACTGGACCCTAAACCGTCCCCGTCCCCTAACCCTAACCCTAGCCCGAACCCTAACCCTAACCCTTCCCCGAAGCCTGACCCTCACCCGTCCCCTAATCCTAACCCGTACGCTGACGCTAACCCGCGCCCTCACACGTACGCTCCCCCTAAAGCGTTGTCGTTCCCTCACCTGGACCCTAAACGGTCCCCGTCCCCTAACCCTAACCCTAGCCCGAACCCTAACCCTAACCCTTCCCCGAAGCCTGACCCTCACCCGTCCCCTAATCCTAACCCGTACGCTGACGCTAACCCGCGCCATCACACGTACGCTCCCCCTAAAGCGTTGTCGTACCCTCACCTGGACCCTAAACCGTCCCCGTCCCCTAACCCTAACCCTAGCCCGAACCCTAACCCTAACTCTTCCCCGAAGCCTGACCCTCACCCGTCCCCATATCCTAACCCGTACGCTTACACTAACCCGTGCCCTCACACGTACGCTCCCCCTAAAGCGTTGTCGTACCCTCACCTGGACCCTAAACCGTCCCCGTCCCCTAACCCTAACCCTAGCCCGAACCCTAACCCTAAGCCTTCCACGAAGCCTGAACCTCACCCGTCCCCTAATCCTAACCCGCACGCTGACACTAACCCGCGCCCTCACACGTACGCTCCCCCTAAAGCGTTGTCGTACCCTCACCTGCACCCTAAACCGTCCCCGTCCCCTAACCCTAACCCTAGCCCGAACCCTAACCCTAACCCTTCCCCGAAGCGTGACCCTCACCCGTCCCCTAATCCTAACCCGTACGCTGACACTAACCCGTGCCCTCACACGTACGCTCCCCCTAAAGCGTTGTCCTACCCTCACCTGGACCCTAAACCGTCCCCGTCCCCTAACCCTAACCCTAGCCCGAACCCTAACCCTAACCCTTCCCTGAAGCCTGACCCTCACCCGTCCCCTAATCCTAACCCGTACGCTGACACTAACCAGCGCCCTCACACGTACGCACCCCCTAAAGCGTTGTCGTACCCTCACCTGGACCCTAAACCGTCCCCGTCCCCTAACACTAACCCTAGCCCGAACCCTAAACCTAACCCTTCCCCGAAGCCTGACCCTCACCCGTCCCCTAATCCTAACCCGTACGCTGACACTAACCCGCGCCCTCACACGTACGCTCCCCCTAAAGCGTTGTCGTACCCTCACCTGGACCCTAAACCGTCCCCGTCCCCTAACACTAACCCTAGCCCGAACCCTAACCCTAACCCTTCCCCGAAGCCTGAACCTCACCCGTCCCCTAATCCTAACCCGTACGCTGACACTAACCCGCGCCCTCACACGTACGCTCCCCCTAAAGCATTGTCGTACCCTCACCTGGACCCTAAACCGTCCCCGTCCCCTAACCCTAACCCTAGCCCGAACCCTAACCCTAACCCTTCCCCGAAGCGTGACTCTCACCCGTCCCCTAATCCTAACCCGTACGCTGACACTAACCCGCGCCCTCACACGTACGCTCCCCCTAAAGCGTTGTCGTACCCTCACCTGGACCCTAAACCGTCCCCGTCCCCTAACCCTAACCCTAGCCCGAACCCTAACCCTAACCCTTCCCCGAAGCCTGACCCTCACCCGTCCCCTAATCCTAACCCGTACGCTGACGCTAACCCGCGCCCTCACACGTACGCTCCCCCTAAAGCGTTGTCGTACCCTCAACTGGACCCTAAACCGTCCCCGTCCCCTAACCCTAACCCTAGCCCGAACCCTAACCCTAACCCTTCCCCGAAACCTGACCCTCACCCGTCCCCTAATCCTAACCCGTACGCTGACGCTAACCCGCGCCCTCACACGTACGCTCCCCCTAAAGCGTTGTCGTTCCCTCACCTGGACCCTAAACGGTCCCCGTCCCCTAACCCTAACCCTAGCCCGAACCCTAACCCTAACCCTTCCCCGAAGCCTGACCCTCACCCGTCCCCTAATCCTAACCCGTACGCTGACGCTAACCCGCGCCATCACACGTACGCTCCCCCTAAAGCGTTGTCGTACCCTCACCTGGACCCTAAACCGTCCCCGTCCCCTAACCCTAACCCTAGCCCGAACCCTAACCCTAACTCTTCCCCGAAGCCTGACCCTCACCCGTCCCCATATCCTAACCCGTACGCTTACACTAACCCGTGCCCTCACACGTACGCTCCCCCTAAAGCGTTGTCGTACCCTCACCTGGACCCTAAACCGTCCCCGTCCCCTAACCCTAACCCTAGCCCGAACCCTAACCCTAAGCCTTCCACGAAGCCTGAACCTCACCCGTCCCCTAATCCTAACCCGCACGCTGACACTAACCCGCGCCCTCACACGTACGCTCCCCCTAAAGCGTTGTCGTACCCTCACCTGCACCCTAAACCGTCCCCGTCCCCTAACCCTAACCCTAGCCCGAACCCTAACCCTAACCCTTCCCCGAAGCGTGACCCTCACCCGTCCCCTAATCCTAACCCGTACGCTGACACTAACCCGTGCCCTCACACGTACGCTCCCCCTAAAGCGTTGTCCTACCCTCACCTGGACCCTAAACCGTCCCCGTCCCCTAACCCTAACCCTAGCCCGAACCCTAACCCTAACCCTTCCCTGAAGCCTGACCCTCACCCGTCCCCTAATCCTAACCCGTACGCTGACACTAACCAGCGCCCTCACACGTACGCACCCCCTAAAGCGTTGTCGTACCCTCACCTGGACCCTAAACCGTCCCCGTCCCCTAACACTAACCCTAGCCCGAACCCTAAACCTAACCCTTCCCCGAAGCCTGACCCTCACCCGTCCCCTAATCCTAACCCGTACGCTGACACTAAGCCGCGCCCTCACACGTACGCTCCCCCTAAAGCGCTGTCGTACCCTCACCTGGACCCTAAACGGTCCCCGTCCCCTAACCCTAACCCTAGCCCGAACCCTAACCCTAACCCTTCCCCGAAGCCTGACCCTCACCCGTCCCGTAATCCTAACCCGTACGCTGACACTAACCCGCGCCCTCACACGTATGCTCCCCCTAAAGCGTTGTCGTACCCTCACCTGGACCCTAAACCGTCCCCGTGCCCTAACCCTAACCCTAGCCCGAACCCTAACCCTAAACCTTCCCCGAAGCCTGACCCTCACCCGTCCCGTAATCCTAACCCGTACGCTGACACTAACCCGCGCCCTCACACGTATGCTCCCCCTAAAGCGTTGTCGTACCCTCACCTGTACCCTAAACCGTCCCCGTCCCCTAACCCTAACCCTATCACGAAGCCTAACCCTAACACTTCCCCGAAGCCTGACCCTCACCCGTCCCCTAATCCTAACCCGTACGCTGACACTAACCCGCGCCCTCACACGTACGCTCCCCCTAAAGCGTTGTCGTACCCTCACCTGGACCCTAAACCGTCCCCGTCCCCTAACCCTAACCCTAGCCCGAACCCTAACCCTAACCCTTCCCCGAAGCCTGACCCTCACCCGTCCCCTAATCCTAACCCGTACGCTGACGCTAACCCGCGCCCTCACACGTACGCTCCCCCTAAAGCGTTGTCGTACCCTCAACTGGACCCTAAACCGTCCCCGTCCCCTAACCCTAACCCTAGCCCGAACCCTAACCCTAACCCTTCCCCGAAGCCTGACCCTCACCCGTCCCCTAATCCTAACCCGTACGCTGACGCTAACCCGCGCCCTCACACGTACGCTCCCCCTAAAGCGTTGTCGTTCCCTCACCTGGACCCTAAACGGTCCCCGTCCCCTAACCCTAACCCTAGCCCGAACCCTAACCCTAACCCTTCCCCGAAGCCTGACCCTCACCCGTCCCCTAATCCTAACCCGTACGCTGACGCTAACCCGCGCCATCACACGTACGCTCCCCCTAAAGCGTTGTCGTACCCTCACCTGGACCCTAAACCGTCCCCGTCCCCTAACCCTAACCCTAGCCCGAACCCTAACCCTAACTCTTCCCCGAAGCCTGACCCTCACCCGTCCCCATATCCTAACCCGTACGCTTACACTAACCCGTGCCCTCACACGTACGCTCCCCCTAAAGCGTTGTCGTACCCTCACCTGGACCCTAAACCGTCCCCGTCCCCTAACCCTAACCCTAGCCCGAACCCTAACCCTAAGCCTTCCACGAAGCCTGAACCTCACCCGTCCCCTAATCCTAACCCGCACGCTGACACTAACCCGCGCCCTCACACGTACGCTCCCCCTAAAGCGTTGTCGTACCCTCACCTGCACCCTAAACCGTCCCCGTCCCCTAACCCTAACCCTAGCCCGAACCCTAACCCTAACCCTTCCCCGAAGCGTGACCCTCACCCGTCCCCTAATCCTAACCCGTACGCTGACACTAACCCGTGCCCTCACACGTACGCTCCCCCTAAAGCGTTGTCCTACCCTCACCTGGACCCTAAACCGTCCCCGTCCCCTAACCCTAACCCTAGCCCGAACCCTAACCCTAACCCTTCCCTGAAGCCTGACCCTCACCCGTCCCCTAATCCTAACCCGTACGCTGACACTAACCAGCGCCCTCACACGTACGCACCCCCTAAAGCGTTGTCGTACCCTCACCTGGACCCTAAACCGTCCCCGTCCCCTAACACTAACCCTAGCCCGAACCCTAAACCTAACCCTTCCCCGAAGCCTGACCCTCACCCGTCCCCTAATCCTAACCCGTACGCTGACACTAAGCCGCGCCCTCACACGTACGCTCCCCCTAAAGCGCTGTCGTACCCTCACCTGGACCCTAAACGGTCCCCGTCCCCTAACCCTAACCCTAGCCCGAACCCTAACCCTAACCCTTCCCCGAAGCCTGACCCTCACCCGTCCCGTAATCCTAACCCGTACGCTGACACTAACCCGCGCCCTCACACGTATGCTCCCCCTAAAGCGTTGTCGTACCCTCACCTGGACCCTAAACCGTCCCCGTGCCCTAACCCTAACCCTAGCCCGAACCCTAACCCTAAACCTTCCCCGAAGCCTGACCCTCACCCGTCCCGTAATCCTAACCCGTACGCTGACACTAACCCGCGCCCTCACACGTATGCTCCCCCTAAAGCGTTGTCGTACCCTCACCTGTACCCTAAACCGTCCCCGTCCCCTAACCCTAACCCTATCACGAAGCCTAACCCTAACACTTCCCCGAAGCCTGACCCTCACCCGTCCCCTAATCCTAACCCGTACGCTGACACTAACCCGCGCCCTCACACGTACGCTCCCCCTAAAGTGTTGTCGTACCCTCACCTGGACCCTAAACCGTCCCCGTCCCCTAACCCTAACCCTAGCCCGAACCCTAACCCTAACTCTTCCCCGAAGCCTGACCCTCACCCGTCCCCTAATCCTAACCCGTACGCTGACACTAACCCGCGCCCTCACACGTACGCTCCCCCTAAAGCATTGTCGTACCCTCACCTGGACCCTAAACCGTCCCTGTCCCCTAACACTAACCCTAGCCCGAACCCTAACCCTAACCCTTCCCTGAAGCCTGACTCTCACCCGTCCCCTAATCCTAACCCGTACGCTGACACTAACCAGCGCCCTCACACGTACGCACCCCCTAAAGCGTTGTCGTACCCTCACCTGGACCCTAAACCGTCCCCGTCCCCTAACCCTAACCCTAGCCCGAACCCTAAACCTAACCCTTCCCCGAAGCCTGACCCTCACCCGTCCCCTAATCCTAACCCGTACTCTGACACTAAGCCGCGCCCTCACACGTACGCTCCCCCTAAAGCGCTGTCGTACCCTCACCTGGACCCTAAACCGTCCCCGTCCCCTAACCCTAATCCTAGCCCGAACCCTAACCCTAACCCTTCCCCGAAGCCTGACCCTCACCCGTCCCCTAATCCTAACCCGTACGCTGACACTAACCCGCGCCCTCACACGTACGCTCCCCCTAAAGCGTTGTCGTTCCCTCACCTGGACCCTAAACGGTCCCCGTCCCCTAACCCTAACCCTAGCCCGAACCCTAACCCTAACCCTTCCCCGAAGCCTGACCCTCACCCGTCCCCTAATCCTAACCCGTACGCTGACACTAACCCACGCCCTCACACGTACGCTCCCCCTAAAGCGTTGTCGTACCCTCACCTGGACCCTAAACCGTCCCCGTCCCCTAACCCTAACCCTAGCCCGAACCCTAACCCTAACCCTTCCCCGAAGCCTGACCCTCACCCGTCCCCTAATCCTAACCCGTATGCTGACACTAACCCGTGCCCTCACACGTACGCTCCCCCTAAAGCGTTGTCGTACCCTCACCTGGACCCTAAACCGTCCCCGTCACCTAACCCTAACCCTAGCCTGAACCCTAACCCTAACCCTTCCCCGAAGCCTGACCCTCACCCGTCCCCTAATCCTAACCCGTACGCTGACGCTAACCCGCGCCCTCACACGTACGCTCCCCCTAAAGCGTTGTCGTACGCTCACCTGGACCCTAAACCGTCCCCGTCCCCTAACCCTAACCCTAGCCCGAACCCTAACCCTAACCCTTCCCCGAAGCCTGACCCTCACCCGTCCCCTAATCCTAACCCGTACGCTGACGCTAACCCGCGCCCTCACACGTACGCTCCCCCTAAAGCGTTGTCGTACCCTCACCTGGACCCTAAACCGGCCCCGTCCCCTAACCCTAACCCTAGCCCGAACCCTAACCCTAACCCTTCCCCGAAGCGTGACCCTCACCCGTCCCCTAATCCTAACCCGTACTCTGACGCTAACCCACGCCCTCACACGTACGCTCCCCCTAAAGCGTTGTCGTACCCTCACCTGGACCCTAAACCGTCCCCGTCCCCTAACCCTAACCCTAGCCCGAACCCTAACCCTAACCCTTCCCCGAAGCCTGACCCTCACCCGTCCCCTAATCCTAACCCGTACGCTGACACTAAGCCGCGCCCTCACACGTACGCTCCCCCTAAAGCGTTGTCGTACCCTCACCTGGACCCTAAACCGTCCCCGTCCCCTAACCCTAACCCTAGCCCGAACCCTAACCCTAACCCTTCCCCGAAGCCTGACACTCACCCGTCCCCTAATCCTAACCCGTACGCTGACGCTAACCCGCGCCCTCACACGTACGCTCCCCCTAAAGCGTTGTCGTACCCTCACCTGGACCCTAAACCGTCCCCGTCCCCTAACCCTAACCCTAGCCCGAACCCTAACCCTAACCCTTCCCTGAAGCCTGACCCTCACCCGTCCCCTAATCCTAACCCGTACGCTGACGCTAACCCGCGCCCTCACACGTACGCTCCCCCTAAAGCGTTGTCGTACCCTCACCTGGACCCTAAACGGTCCCCGTCCCCTAACCCTAACCCTAGCCCGAACCCTAACCCTAACCCTTCCCCGAAGCCTGACCCTCACCCGTCCCCTAATCCTAACCCGTACGCTGACGCTAACCCGCGCCCTCACACGTACGCTCCCCCTAAAGCGTTGTCGTACCCTCACCTGGACCCTAAACCGTCCCCGTCCCCTAACCCTAACCCTAGCCCGAACCCTAACCCTAACCCTTCCCCGAAGCCTGACCCTCACCCGTCCCCTAATCCTAACCCGTACTCTGACACTAAGCCGCGCCCTCACACGTACGCTCCCCCTAAAGCGCTGTCGTACCCTCACCTGGACCCTAAACGGTCCCCGTCCCCTAACCCTAACCCTAGCCCGAACCCTAACCCTAACCCTTCCCCGAAGCCTGACCCTCACCCGTCCCCTAATCCTAACCCGTACGCTGACGCTAACCCGCGCCCTCACACGTACGCTCCCCCTAAAGCGTTGTCGTACCCTCACCTGGACCCTAAACCGTCCCCGTGCCCTAACCCTAACCCTAGCCCGAACCCTAACCCTAACCCTTCCCCGAAGCCTGACCCTCACCCGTCCCGTAATCCTAACCCGTACGCTGACACTAACCCGCGCCCTCACACGTATGCTCCCCCTAAAGCGTTGTCGTACCCTCACCTGGACCCTAAACCGTCCCCGTCCCCTAACCCTAACCCTATCACGAAGCCTAACCCTAACACTTCCCCGAAGCCTGACCCTCACCCGTCCCCTAATCCTAACCCGTACGCTGACACTAACCCGCGCCCTCACACGTACGCTCCCCCTAAAGTGTTGTCGTACCCTCACCTGGACCCTAAACCGTCCCCGTCCCCTAACCCTAACCCTAGCCCGAACCCTAACCCTAACTCTTCCCCGAAGCCTGACCCTCACCCGTCCCCTAATCCTAACCCGTACGCTGACACTAACCCATGCCCTCACACGTACGCTCCCCCTAAAGCGTTGTCGTACCCTCACCTGGACCCTAAACCGTCCCCGTCCCCTAACCCTAACCCTAGCCCGAACCCTAACCCTAACCCTTCCCCGAAGCCTGAACCTCACCCGTCCCCTAATCCTAACCCGTACGCTGACACTAACCCGCGCCCTCACACGTACGCTCCCCCTAAAGCATTGTCGTACCCTCACCTGGACCCTAAACCGTCCCCGTCCCCTAACCCTAACCCTAGCCCGAACCCTAACCCTAACCTTTCCCTGAAGCGTGACCCTCACCCGTCCCCTAATCCTAACCCGTACGCTGACACTAACCCGCGCCCTCACACGTACGCTCCCCCTAAAGCGTTGTCGTACCCTCACCTGGACCCTAAACCGTCCCCGTCCCCTAACCCTAACCCTAGCCCGAACCCTAACCCTAACCCTTCCCCGAAGCCTGACCCTCACCCGTCCCCTAATCCTAACCCGTACGCTGACGCTAACCCGCGCCCTCACACGTACGCTCCCCCTAAAGCGTTGTCGTACCCTCACCTGGACCCTAAACCGTCCCCGTCCCCTAACCCTAACCCTAGCCCGAACCCTAACCCTAACCCTTCCCCGAAGCCTGACCCTCACCCGTCCCCTAATCCTAACCCGTACGCTGACGCTAACCCGCGCCCTCACACGTACGCTCCCCCTAAAGCGTTGTCGTTCCCTCACCTGGACCCTAAACGGTCCCCGTCCCCTAACCCTAACCCTAGCCCGAACCCTAACCCTAACCCTTCCCCGAAGCCTGACCCTCACCCGTCCCCTAATCCTAACCCGTACGCTGACGCTAACCCGCGCCATCACACGTACGCTCCCCCTAAAGCGTTGTCGTACCCTCACCTGGACCCTAAACCGTCCCCGTCCCCTAACCCTAACCCTAGCCCGAACCCTAACCCTAACTCTTCCCCGAAGCCTGACCCTCACCCGTCCCCATATCCTAACCCGTACGCTGACACTAACCCGTGCCCTCACACGTACGCTCCCCCTAAAGCGTTGTCGTACCCTCACCTGGACCCTAAACCGTCCGCGTCCCCTAACCCTAACCCTAGCCCGAACCCTAACCCTAAGCCTTCCACGAAGCCTGAACCTCACCCGTCCCCTAATCCTAACCCGCACGCTGACACTAACCCGCGCCCTCACACGTACGCTCCCCCTAAAGCGTTGTCGTACCCTCACCTGCACCCTAAACCGTCCCCGTCCCCTAACCCTAACCCTAGCCCGAACCCTAACCCTAACCCTTCCCCGAAGCGTGACCCTCACCCGTCCCCTAATCCTAACCCGTACGCTGACACTAACCCGCGCCCTCACACGTACGCTCCCCCTAAAGCGTTGTCCTACCCTCACCTGGACCCTAAACCGTCCCCGTCCCCTAACCCTAACCCTAGCCCGAACCCTAACCCTAACTCTTCCCCGAAGCCTGACCCTCACCCGTCCCCTAATCCTAACCCGTACGCTTACACTAACCCATGCCCTCACACGTACGCACCCCCTAAAGCGTTGTCGTACCCTCACCTGGACCCTAAACCGTCCCCGTCCCCTAACACTAACCCTAGCCCGAACCCTAACCCTAACCCTTCCCTGAAGCCTGACCCTCACCCGTCCCCTAATCCTAACCCGTACGCTGACACTAACCAGCGCCCTCACACGTACGCACCCCCTAAAGCGTTGTCGTACCCTCACCTGGACCCTAAACCGTCCCCGTCCCCTAACCCTAACCCTAGCCCGAACCCTAAACCTAACCCTTCCCCGAAGCCTGACCCTCACCCGTCCCCTAATCCTAACCCGTACTCTGACACTAAGCCGCGCCCTCACACGTACGCTCCCCCTAAAGCGCTGTCGTACCCTCACCTGGACCCTAAACCGTCCCCGTCCCCTAACCCTAATCCTAGCCCGAACCCTAACCCTAACCCTTCCCCGAAGCCTGACCCTCACCCGTCCCCTAATCCTAACCCGTACGCTGACACTAACCCGCGCCCTCACACGTACGCTCCCCCTAAAGCGTTGTCGTACCCTCACCTGGACCCTAAACCGTCCCCGTCCCCTAACCCTAACCCTAGCCCGAACCCTAACCCTAACCCTTCCCCGAAGCCTGACCCTCACCCGTCCCCTAATCCTAACCCGTACGCTGACACTAACCCGCGCCCTCACACGTACGCTCCCCCTAAAGCGTTGTCGTACCCTCACCTGGACCCTAAACCGTCCCCGTCCCCTAACCCTAACCCTAGCCCGAACCCTAACCCTAACCCTTCCCCGAAGCCTGACCCTCACCCGTCCCCTAATCCTAACCCGTATGCTGACACTAACCCGTGCCCTCACACGTACGCTCCCCCTAAAGCGTTGTCGTACCCTCACCTGGACCCTAAACCGTCCCCGTCACCTAACCCTAACCCTAGCCCGAACCCTAACCCTAACCCTTCCCCGAAGCCTGACCCTCACCCGTCCCCTAATCCTAACCCGTACGCTGACGCTAACCCGCGCCCTCACACGTACGCTCCCCCTAAAGCGTTGTCGTACGCTCACCTGGACCCTAAACCGTCCCCGTCCCCTAACCCTAACCCTAGCCCGAACCCTAACCCTAACCCTTCCCCGAAGCCTGACCCTCACCCGTCCCCTAATCCTAACCCGTACGCTGACGCTAACCCGCGCCCTCACACGTACGCTCCCCCTAAAGCGTTGTCGTACCCTCACCTGGACCCTAAACCGGCCCCGTCCCCTAACCCTAACCCTAGCCCGAACCCTAACCCTAACCCTTCCCCGAAGCGTGACCCTCACCCGTCCCCTAATCCTAACCCGTACTCTGACGCTAACCCACGCCCTCACACGTACGCTCCCCCTAAAGCGTTGTCGTACCCTCACCTGGACCCTAAACCGTCCCCGTCCCCTAACCCTAACCCTAGCCCGAACCCTAACCCTAACCCTTCCCCGAAGCCTGACCCTCACCCGTCCCCTAATCCTAACCCGTACGCTGACACTAAGCCGCGCCCTCACACGTACGCTCCCCCTAAAGCGTTGTCGTACCCTCACCTGGACCCTAAACCGTCCCCGTCCCCTAACCCTAACCCTAGCCCGAACCCTAACCCTAACCCTTCCCCGAAGCCTGACACTCACCCGTCCCCTAATCCTAACCCGTACGCTGATGCTAACCCGCGCCCTCACACGTACGCTCCCCCTAAAGCGTTGTCGTACCCTCACCTGGACCCTAAACCGTCCCCGTCCCCTAACCCTAACCCTAGCCCGAACCCTAACCCTAACCCTTCCCCGAAGCCTGACCCTCACCCGTCCCCTAATCCTAACCCGTACGCTGACGCTAACCCGCGCCCTCACACGTACGCTCCCCCTAAAGCGTTGTCGTACCCTCACCTGGACCCTAAACGGTCCCCGTCCCCTAACCCTAACCCTAGCCCGAACCCTAACCCTAACCCTTCCCCGAAGCCTGACCCTCACCCGTCCCCTAATCCTAACCCGTACGCTGACGCTAACCCGCGCCCTCACACGTACGCTCCCCCTAAAGCGTTGTCGTACCCTCACCTGGACCCTAAACCGTCCCCGTCCCCTAACCCTAACCCTAGCCCGAACCCTAAACCTAACCCTTCCCCGAAGCCTGACCCTCACCCGTCCCCTAATCCTAACCCGTACTCTGACACTAAGCCGCGCCCTCACACGTACGCTCCCCCTAAAGCGCTGTCGTACCCTCACCTGGACCCTAAACGGTCCCCGTCCCCTAACCCTAACCCTAGCCCGAACCCTAACCCTAACCCTTCCCCGAAGCCTGACCCTCACCCGTCCCCTAATCCTAACCCGTACGCTGACGCTAACCCGCGCCCTCACACGTACGCTCCCCCTAAAGCGTTGTCGTACCCTCACCTGGACCCTAAACCGTCCCCGTGCCCTAACCCTAACCCTAGCCCGAACCCTAACCCTAACCCTTCCCCGAAGCCTGACCCTCACCCGTCCCGTAATCCTAACCCGTACGCTGACACTAACCCGCGCCCTCACACGTATGCTCCCCCTAAAGCGTTGTCGTACCCTCACCTGGACCCTAAACCGTCCCCGTCCCCTAACCCTAACCCTATCACGAAGCCTAACCCTAACACTTCCACGAAGCCTGACCCTCACCCGTCCCCTAATCCTAACCCGTACGCTGACACTAACCCGCGCCCTCACACGTACGCTCCCCCTAAAGTGTTGTCGTACCCTCACCTGGACCCTAAACCGTCCCCGTCCCCTAACCCTAACCCTAGCCCGAACCCTAACCCTAACTCTTCCCCGAAGCCTGACCCTCACCCGTCCCCTAATCCTAACCCGTACGCTTACACTAACCCATGCCCTCACACGTACGCTCCCCCTAAAGCGTTGTCGTACCCTCACCTGGACCCTAAACCGTCCCCGTCCCCTAACACTAACCCTAGCCCGAACCCTAACCCTAACCCTTCCCCGAAGCCTGAACCTCACCCGTCCCCTAATCCTAACCCGTACGCTGACACTAACCCGCGCCCTCACACGTACGCTCCCCCTAAAGCATTGTCGTACCCTCACCTGGACCCTAAACCGTCCCTGTCCCCTAACCCTAACCCTAGCCCGAACCCTAACCCTAACCTTTCCCTGAAGCGTGACCCTCACCCGTCCCCTAATCCTAACCCGTACGCTGACACTAACCCGCGCCCTCACACGTACGCTCCCCCTAAAGCGTTGTCGTACCCTCACCTGGACCCTAAACCGTCCCCGTCCCCTAACCCTAACCCTAGCCCGAACCCTAACCCTAACCCTTCCCCGAAGCCTGACCCTCACCCGTCCCCTAATCCTAACCCGTACGCTGACGCTAACCCGCGCCCTCACACGTACGCTCCCCCTAAAGCGTTGTCGTACCCTCACCTGGACCCTAAACCGTCCCCGTCCCCTAACCCTAACCCTAGCCCGAACCCTAACCCTAACCCTTCCCCGAAGCCTGACCCTCACCCGTCCCCTAATCCTAACCCGTACGCTGACGCTAACCCGCGCCCTCACACGTACGCTCCCCCTAAAGCGTTGTCGTTCCCTCACCTGGACCCTAAACGGTCCCCGTCCCCTAACCCTAACCCTAGCCCGAACCCTAACCCTAACCCTTCCCCGAAGCCTGACCCTCACCCGTCCCCTAATCCTAACCCGTACGCTGACGCTAACCCGCGCCATCACACGTACGCTCCCCCTAAAGCGTTGTCGTACCCTCACCTGGACCCTAAACCGTCCCCGTCCCCTAACCCTAACCCTAGCCCGAACCCTAACCCTAACTCTTCCCCGAAGCCTGACCCTCACCCGTCCCCATATCCTAACCCGTACGCTTACACTAACCCGTGCCCTCACACGTACGCTCCCCCTAAAGCGTTGTCGTACCCTCACCTGGACCCTAAACCGTCCGCGTCCCCTAACCCTAACCCTAGCCCGAACCCTAACCCTAAGCCTTCCACGAAGCCTGAACCTCACCCGTCCCCTAATCCTAACCCGCACGCTGACACTAACCCGCGCCCTCACACGTACGCTCCCCCTAAAGCGTTGTCGTACCCTCACCTGCACCCTAAACCGTCCCCGTCCCCTAACCCTAACCCTAGCCCGAACCCTAACCCTAACCCTTCCCCGAAGCGTGACCCTCACCCGTCCCCTAATCCTAACCCGTACGCTGACACTAACCCGTGCCCTCACACGTACGCTCCCCCTAAAGCGTTGTCCTACCCTCACCTGGACCCTAAACCGTCCCCGTCCCCTAACCCTAACCCTAGCCCGAACCCTAACCCTAACCCTTCCCTGAAGCCTGACCCTCACCCGTCCCCTAATCCTAACCCGTACGCTGACACTAACCAGCGCCCTCACACGTACGCACCCCCTAAAGCGTTGTCGTACCCTCACCTGGACCCTAAACCGTCCCCGTCCCCTAACACTAACCCTAGCCCGAACCCTAAACCTAACCCTTCCCCGAAGCCTGACCCTCACCCGTCCCCTATTCCTAACCCGTACTCTGACACTAAGCCGCGCCCTCACACGTACGCTCCCCCTAAAGCGCTGTCGTACCCTCACCTGGACCCTAAACGGTCCCCGTCCCCTAACCCTAACCCTAGCCCGAACCCTAACCCTAACCCTTCCCCGAAGCCTGACCCTCACCCGTCCCCTAATCCTAACCCGTACGCTGACGCTAACCCGCGCCCTCACACGTACGCTCCCCCTAAAGCGTTGTCGTACCCTCACCTGGACCCTAAACCGTCCCCGTGCCCTAACCCTAACCCTAGCCCGAACCCTAACCCTAACCCTTCCCCGAAGCCTGACCCTCACCCGTCCCGTAATCCTATCCCGTACGCTGACACTAACCCGCGCCCTCACACGTATGCTCCCCCTAAAGCGTTGTCGTACCCTCACCTGGACCCTAAACCGTCCCCGTCCCCTAACCCTAACCCTATCACGAAGCCTAACCCTAACACTTCCCCGAAGCCTGACCCTCACCCGTCCCCTAATCCTAACCCGTACGCTGACACTAACCCGCGCCCTCACACGTACGCTCCCCCTAAAGTGTTGTCGTACCCTCACCTGGACCCTAAACCGTCCCCGTCCCCTAACCCTAACCCTAGCCCGAACCCTAACCCTAACTCTTCCCCGAAGCCTGACCCTCACCCGTCCCCTAATCCTAACCCGTACGCTTACACTAACCCATGCCCTCACACGTACGCTCCCCCTAAAGCGTTGTCGTACCCTCACCTGGACCCTAAACCGTCCCCGTCCCCTAACACTAACCCTAGCCCGAACCCTAACCCTAACCCTTCCCTGAAGCCTGACCCTCACCCGTCCCCTAATCCTAACCCGTACGCTGACACTAACCAGCGCCCTCACACGTACGCACCCCCTAAAGCGTTGTCGTACCCTCACCTGGACCCTAAACCGTCCCCGTCCCCTAACCCTAACCCTAGCCCGAACCCTAAACCTAACCCTTCCCCGAAGCCTGACCCTCACCCGTCCCCTAATCCTAACCCGTACTCTGACACTAAGCCGCGCCCTCACACGTACGCTCCCCCTAAAGCGCTGTCGTACCCTCACCTGGACCCTAAACCGTCCCCGTCCCCTAACCCTAATCCTAGCCCGAACCCTAACCCTAACCCTTCCCCGAAGCCTGACCCTCACCCGTCCCCTAATCCTAACCCGTACGCTGACACTAACCCGCGCCCTCACACGTACGCTCCCCCTAAAGCGTTGTCGTACCCTCACCTGGACCCTAAACCGTCCCCGTCCCCTAACCCTAACCCTAGCCCGAACCCTAACCCTAACCCTTCCCCGAAGCCTGACCCTCACCCGTCCCCTAATCCTAACCCGTACGCTGACACTAACCCACGCCCTCACACGTACGCTCCCCCTAAAGCGTTGTCGTACCCTCACCTGGACCCTAAACCGTCCCCGTCCCCTAACCCTAACCCTAGCCCGAACCCTAACCCTAACACTTCCCCGAAGCCTGACCCTCACCCGTCCCCTAATCCTAACCCGTATGCTGACACTAACCCGTGCCCTCACACGTACGCTCCCCCTAAAGCGTTGTCGTACCCTCACCTGGACCCTAAACCGTCCCCGTCACCTAACCCTAACCCTAGCCCGAACCCTAACCCTAACCCTTCCCCGAAGCCTGACCCTCACCCGTCCCCTAATCCTAACCCGTACGCTGACGCTAACCCGCGCCCTCACACGTACGCTCCCCCTAAAGCGTTGTCGTACGCTCACCTGGACCCTAAACCGTCCCCGTCCCCTAACCCTAACCCTAGCCCGAACCCAAACCCTAACCCTTCCCCGAAGCCTGACCCTCACCCGTCCCCTAATCCTAACCCGTACGCTGACGCTAACCCGCGCCCTCACACGTACGCTCCCCCTAAAGCGTTGTCGTACCCTCACCTGGACCCTAAACCGGCCCCGTCCCCTAACCCTAACCCTAGCCCGAACCCTAACCCTAACCCTTCCCCGAAGCGTGACCCTCACCCGTCCCCTAATCCTAACCCGTACTCTGACGCTAACCCACGCCCTCACACGTACGCTCCCCCTAAAGCGTTGTCGTACCCTCACCTGGACCCTAAACCGTCCCCGTCCCCTAACCCTAACCCTAGCCCGAACCCTAACCCTAACCCTTCCCCGAAGCCTGACCCTCACCCGTCCCCTAATCCTAACCCGTACGCTGACACTAAGCCGCGCCCTCACACGTACGCTCCCCCTAAAGCGTTGTCGTACCCTCACCTGGACCCTAAACCGTCCCCGTCCCCTAACCCTAACCCTAGCCCGAACCCTAACCCTAACCCTTCCCCGAAGCCTGACCCTCACCCGTCCCCTAATCCTAACCCGTACGCTGACACTAAGCCGCGCCCTCACACGTACGCTCCCCCTAAAGCGTTGTCGTACCCTCACCTGGACCCTAAACCGTCCCCGTCCCCTAACCCTAACCCTAGCCCGAACCCTAACCCTAACCCTTCCCCGAAGCCTGACCCTCACCCGTCCCCTAATCCTAACCCGTACGCTGACGCTAACCCGCGCCCTCACACGTACGCTCCCCCTAAAGCGTTGTCGTACCCTCACCTGGACCCTAAACGGTCCCCGTCCCCTAACCCTAACCCTAGCCCGAACCCTAACCCTAACCCTTCCCCGAAGCCTGACCCTCACCCGTCCCCTAATCCTAACCCGTACGCTGACGCTAACCCGCGCCCTCACACGTACGCTCCCCCTAAAGCGTTGTCGTACCCTCACCTGGACCCTAAACCGTCCCCATCCCCTAACCCTAACCCTACCCCGAACCCTAACCCTAACTCTTCCCCGAAGCCTGACCCTCACCCGTCCCCTAATCCTAACCCGTACGCTGACACTAACCCGCGCCCTCACACGTACGCTCCCCCTAAAGCGTTGTCGTACCCTCACCTGGACCCTAAACCGTCCCCGTCCCCTAACCCTAACCCTAGCCCGAACCCTAACCCTAACCCTTCCCCGAAACCTGACCCTCACCCGTCCCCTAATCCTAACCCGTATGCTGACACTAACCCGCGCCCTCACACGTACGCTCCCCCTAAAGCGTTGTCGTACCCTCACCTGGACCCTTAACCGTCCCCGTCCCCTAACCCTAATCCTAGCCCGAACCCTAACCCTAACCCTTCCCCGAAGCCTGACCCTCACCCGTCCCCTAATCCTAACCCGTACGCTGACGCTAACCCGCGCCCTCACACGTACGCTCCCCCTAAAGCGTTGTCGTACCCTCACCTGGACCCTAAACCGTCCCCGTCCCCTAACCCTAACCCTAGCCCGAACCCTAACCCTAACCCTTCCCCGAAGCCTGACCCTCACCCGTCCCCTAATCCTAACCCGTACGCTGACGCTAACCCGCGCCCTCACACGTACGCTCCCCCTAAAGCGTTGTCGTACCCTCACCTGGACCCTAAACCGTCCCCGTCCCCTAACCCTAACCCTAGCCCGAACCCTGACCCTAACCCTTCCCCGAAGCCTGACCCTCACCCGTCCCCTAATCCTAACCCGTACGCTGACGCTAACCCGCGCCCTCACACGTACGCTCCCCCTAAAGCGTTGTCGTTCCCTCACCTGGACCCTAAACGGTCCCCGTCCCCTAACCCTAACCCTAGCCCGAACCCTAACCCTAACCCTTCCCCGAAGCCTGACCCTCACCCGTCCCCTAATCCTAACCCGTACGCTGACACTAACCCGCGCCCTCACACGTACGCTCCCCCTAAAGCGTTGTCGTACCCTCACCTGCACCCTAAACCGTCCCCGTCCCCTAACCCTAACCCTAGCCCGAACCCTAACCCTAACCCTTCCCCGAAGCGTGACCCTCACCCGTCCCCTAATCCTAACCCGTACGCTGACACTAACCCGTGCCCTCACACGTACGCTCCCCCTAAAGCGTTGTCCTACCCTCACCTGGACCCTAAACCGTCCCCGTCCCCTAACCCTAACCCTAGCCCGAACCCTAACCCTAACCCTTCCCTGAAGCCTGACCCTCACCCGTCCCCTAATCCTAACCCGTACGCTGACACTAACCAGCGCCCTCACACGTACGCACCCCCTAAAGCGTTGTCGTACCCTCACCTGGACCCTAAACCGTCCCCGTCCCCTAACCCTAACCCTAGCCCGAACCCTAAACCTAACCCTTCCCCGAAGCCTGACCCTCACCCGTCCCCTAATCCTAACCCGTACTCTGACACTAAGCCGCGCCCTCACACGTACGCTGCCCCTAAAGCGCTGTCGTACCCTCACCTGGACCCTAAACGGTCCCCGTCCCCTAACCCTAACCCTAGCCCGAACCCTAACCCTAACCCTTCCCCGAAGCCTGACCCTCACCCGTCCCCTAATCCTAACCCGTACGCTGACGCTAACCCGCGCCCTCACACGTACGCTCCCCCTAAAGCGTTGTCGTACCCTCACCTGGACCCTAAACCGTCCCCGTGCCCTAACCCTAACCCTAGCCCGAACCCTAACCCTAACCCTTCCCCGAAGCCTGACCCTCACCCGTCCCGTAATCCTAACCCGTACGCTGACACTAACCCGCGCCCTCACACGTATGCTCCCCCTAAAGCGTTGTCGTACCCTCACCTGGACCCTAAACCGTCCCCGTCCCCTAACCCTAACCCTATCACGAAGCCTAACCCTAACACTTCCCCGAAGCCTGACCCTCACCCGTCCCCTAATCCTAACCCGTACGCTGACACTAACCCGCGCCCTCACACGTACGCTCCCCCTAAAGTGTTGTCGTACCCTCACCTGGACCCTAAACCGTCCCCGTCCCCTAACCCTAACCCTAGCCCGAACCCTAACCCTAACTCTTCCCCGAAGCCTGACCCTCACCCGTCCCCTAATCCTAACCCGTACGCTTACACTAACCCATGCCCTCACACGTACGCTCCCCCTAAAGCGTTGTCGTACCCTCACCTGGACCCTAAACCGTCCCCGTCCCCTAACACTAACCCTAGCCCGAACCCTAACCCTAACCCTTCCCCGAAGCCTGAACCTCACCCGTCCACTAATCCTAACCCGTACGCTGACACTAACCCGCGCCCTCACACGTACGCTCCCCCTAAAGCGTTGTCGTACCCTCACCTGGACCCTAAACCGTCCCTGTCCCCTAACCCTAACCCTAGCCCGAACCCTAACCCTAACCTTTCCCTGAAGCGTGACCCTCACCCGTCCCCTAATCCTAACCCGTACGCTGACACTAACCCGCACCCTCACACGTACGCTCCCCCTAAAGCGTTGTCGTACCCTCACCTGGACCCTAAACCGTCCCCGTCCCCTAACCCTAACCCTAGCCCGAACCCTAACCGTAACACTTCCCCGAAGCCTGACCCTCACCCGTCCCCTAATCCTAACCCGTACGCTGACGCTAACACGCCCCCTCACACGTACGCTCCCCCTAAAGCGTTGTCGTACCCTCATCTGTACTCTAAACCGTCCCCGTCCCCTAACCCTAACCCTAGCCCGAGCCCTAACCCTAACCCTTCCCCGAAGCCTGACCCTCACCCGTCCCCTAATCCTAACCCGTACGCTGACGCTAACCCGCGCCCTCACACGTACGCTCCCCCTAAAGCGTTGTCGTACCCTCACCTGGACCCTAAACCGTCCCCGTCCCCTAACACTAACCCTAGCCAAAACCCTAACCCTAACACTTCCCCGAAGCCTGACCCTCACCCGTCCCCTAATCCTAACCAGTACGCTTACACTAACCCGTGCCCTCACACGTACGCTCCCCCTAAAGCGTTGTCGTACCCTCACCTGGACCCTAAACCGTCCCCGTCCCCTAACCCTAACCCTATCCCGAACCCTAACCCTAACCCTTCCCCGAAGCCTGAACCTCACACGTCCCCTAATCCTAACCCGTACGCTGACACTAACCTGCGCCCTCACACGTACGCTCCCCCTAAAGCGTTGTCGTACCCTCACCTGGACCCTAAACCGTCCCCGTCCCCTAACCCTAACACTAGCCCGAACCCTAAACCTAACCCTTCCCCGAAGCCTGACCCTCACCCGTCCCCTAATCCTAACCCGTACGCTGACACTAAGCCGCGCCCTCACACGTACGCTCCCCCTAAAGCGTTGTCGTACCCTCACCTGGACCCTAAACCGTCCCCGTCCCCTAACCCTAACCCTAGCCCGAACCCTAACCCTAAAGCTTCCCCGAAGACTGACCCTCACCCGTCCCCTAATCCTAACCCGTACGCTGACGCTAACCCGCGCCCTCACACGTACGCTCCCCCTAAAGCGTTGTCGTACACTCACCTGGACCCTAAACCGTCCCCGTCCCCTAACCCTAACCCTACCCCGAACCCTAACCCTAACCCTTCCACGAAGCCTGACCCTCACCCGTCCCCTAATCCTAACCCGTACGCTGACGCTAACCCGCGCCCTCACACGTACGCTCCCCCTAAAGCGTTGTCGTACCCTCATCTGGACCCTAAACCGTCCCCGTCCCCTAACCCTAACCCTAGCCCGAACCCTAACCCTAACCCTTCCCCGAAGCCTGACCCTCACCCGTCCCCTAATCCTAACCCGTACTCTGACGCTAACCCGCGCACTCACATGTACGCTCCCCCTAAAGCGTTGTCGTACCCTCACCTGGACCCTAAACCGTCCCCGTCCCCTACCCTAACCCTAGCCCGAACCCTAACACTAACTCTTCCCCGAAGCCTGACCCTCACCCGTCCCCTAATCCTAACCCGTACGCTTACACTAACCCGTGCCCTCACACGTACGCTCCCCCTAAAGCGTTGTCGTACCCTCACCTGGACCCTAAACCGTCCCCGTCCCCTAACCCTAACCCTAGCCCGAACCCTAACCCTAACCCTTCCCCGAAGCCTGAACCTCACCCGTCCCCTAATCCTAACCCGTACGCTGACACTAACCCGCGCCCTCACACGTACGCTCCCCCTAAAGCGTTGTCGTACACTCACCTGGACCCTAAACCGTCCCCGTCCCCTAACCCTAACCCTAGCCCGAACCCTAACCCTAATCCTTCCCCGAAGCGTGACCCTCACCCGTCCCGTAATCCTAACCCGTACGCTGACACTAACCAGCGCCCTCACACGTACGCTCCCCCTAAAGCGTTGTCGTACCCTCACCTGGACCCTAAACCGTCCCCGTCCCCTAACCCTAACCCTAGCCCGAACCCTAACCCTAACACTTCCCCGAAGCCTGACCCTCACCCGTCCCCTTATCCTAACCCGTACGCTGACAATAACCCGCGCCCTCACACGTACGCTCCCCCTAAAGCGTTGTCGTACCCTCACCTGGACCCTAAACCGTCCCCGTCCCCTAACCCTAACCCTAGCCCGAACCCTAAACCTAACCCTTCCCCGAAGCCTGACCCTCACCCGTCCCCTAATCCTAACCCGTACGCTGACACTAACCCGCGCCCTCACACGTACGCTCCCCGTAAAGCGTTGTCGTACCCTCACCTGGACCCTAAACCGTCCCCGTCCCCTAACCCTAACCCTAGCCCGAACCCTAACCCAAACCCTTCCCCGAAGCCTGACCCTCACCCGTCCCCTAATCCTAACCCGTACGCTGACGCTAACCCGCGCCCTCACACGTACGCTCCCCCTAAAGCGTTGTCGTACCCTCACCTGGACCCTAAACCGTCCCCGTCCCCTAACCCTAACCCTAGCCCGAACCCTAAACCTAACCCTTCCCAGAAGCCTGACCCTCACCCGTCCCCTAATCCTAACCCGTACGCTGACACTAACCCGCGCCCTCACACGTACGTTCCCCCTAAAGCGTTGTCGTACCCTCACCTGGATCCTAAACCGTCCCCGTCCCCTAACCCTAACCCTAGCCCGAACCCTAACCCTAACCCTTCCCCGAAGCCTGACCCTCACACGTCCCCTAATCCTAACCCGTACGGTGACACTAACCCGCGCCCTCACACGTACGCTCCCCCTAAAGCGTTGTCGTACCCTCACCTGGACCCTAAACCGTCCCCGTCCCCTAACCCTAACCCTTCCCCGAAGCCTGACCCTCACCCGTCCCCTAATCCTAACCCGTACGCTGACACTAACCCGCGCCCTCACACGTACGCTCCCCCTAAAGCGTTGTCGTACCCTCACCTGGACCCTAAACCGTCCCCGTCCCCTAACCCTAACCCTAGCCCGAACCCTAACCCTAACCCTTCCCGGAAGCCTGACCCTCACCCGTCCCCTAATCCTAACCCGTACGCTGACACTAACCCGCGCCCTCACACGTACGCTCCCCCTAAAGCGTTGTAGTACCCTCACCTGGACCCTAAACCGTCCCCGTCCCCTAACCCTAACCCTACACCGAACCCTAACCTTGACCCTTCCCCGAAGCCTGACCCTCACCCGTCCCCTAATCCTAACCCGTACGCTGACACTAACCCGCTCCCTCACACGTACGCTCCCCCTAAAGCGTTGTCGTACCCTCACATGGACCCTAAACCGTCCCCGTCACCTAACCCTAACCCTAGCCCGAACCCTAACCCTAACACTTCCCCGAAGCCTGACCCTCACCCGTCCCCTAATCCTAACCCGTACGCTGACACTAACACGCGCCCTCACACGTACGCTCCCCCTAAAGCGTTGTCGTACCCTCAGCTGGACCCTAAACCGTCCCCGTCCCCTAACCCTAACCCTAGCCCGAACCCTAACCCTAACCCTTCCCTAAAGCCTGACCCTCACTCGTCCCCTAATCCTAACCCGTACGCTGACACTAACCAGCGCCCTCCCACGTACGCACCCCCTAAGGCGTTGTTGTACCCTCAACTGGACCCTAAACCGTCCCCGTCCCCTAACCCTAACCCTAGCCCGAACCCTAACCCTAACCCTTCCCCGAAGCCTGACCCTCACCCGTCCCCTAATCCTAACCCGTACTCTGACACTAAGCCGCGCCCTCACACGTACGCTCCCCCTAAAGCGCTGTCGTACCCTCACCTGGAACCTAAACCGTCCCCGTCCCCTAACCCTAACCCTAGCCCGAACCCTAACCCTAACCCTTCCCCGAAGCCTGACCCTCACCCGTCCCCTAATCCTAAACCGTACGCTGACGCTAACCCGCGCCCTCACACGTACGCTCCCCCTAAAGCGTTGTCGTACCCTCACCTGGACCCTAAACCGTCCCCGTCCCCTAACCCTAACCCTAGCCCGAACCCTAACCCTAACCCTTCCCCGAAGCCTGACCCTCACCCGTCCCCTAATCCTAACCCGTACGCTGACGCTAACCCGCGCCCTCACACGTACGCTCCCCCTAAAGCGTTGTCGTACCCTCACCTGGACCCTAAACCGTCCCCGTCCCCTAACCCTAACCCTAGCCCGAACCCTAAACCTAACACTTCCCCGAAGCCTGACCCTCACCCGTCCCCTAATCCTAACCCGTACGCTGACACTAACCCGCGCCCTCACACGTACGCTCCCCCTAAAGCGTTGTCGTACCCTCACCTGGACCCTAAACCTTCCCCGTCCCCTAACCCTAACCCTAGCCCGAACCCTAACCCTAACCCTTCCCCGAAGCCTGACCCTCACCCGTCTCCTAATCCTAACCCGTACGCTGACGCTAACCCGCGCCCTCACACGTACGCTCCCCCTAAAGCGTTGTCGTACCCTCACCTGGACCCTAAACCGTCCCCGTCCCCTAACCCTAACCCTAGCCCGAACCCTAACCCTAACCCTTCCCCGAAGCCTGAACCTCACCCGTCCTCTAATCCTAACCCGTACGCTGACACTAACCCGCGCCCTCACACGTACGCTCCCCCTAAAGCGTTGTCGTACCCTCACCTGGATCCTAAACCGTCCCCGTCCCCTAACCCTAAACCTAGCCCGAACCCTAACCCTAACCCTTCCCCGAAGCCTGACCCTCACCCGTCCCCTAATCCTAACCCGTACGCTGACACTAACCCGCGCCCTCACACGTACGCTCCCCCTAAAGCGTTGTCGTACCCTCACCTGGACCCTAAACCGTCCCCGTCCCCTAACCCTAACCCTTCCCCGAAGCCTGACCCTCACCCGTCCCCTAATCCTAACCCGTACGCTGACACTAACCCGCGCCCTCACACGTACGCTCCCCCTAAAGCGTTGTCGTACCCTCACCTGGACCCTAAACCGTCCCCGTCCCCTAACCCTAACCCTAGCCCGAACCCTAACCCTAACCCTTCCCCGAAGCCTGACCCTCACCCGTCCCCTAATCCTAACCCGTACGCTGACACTAACCCGCGCCCTCACACGTACGCTCCCCATAAAGCGTTGTCGTACCCTCACCTGGACCATAAACCGTCCCCGTCCCCTAACCCTAACCCTAGCACGAACCCTAACCCTAACCCTTCCCCGAAGCCTGACCCTCACCCGTCCCCTAATCCTAACCCGTACGCTGACACTAACCCGCGCCCTCACACGTACGCTCCCCCTAAAGCGTTGTCGTACCCTCACCTGGACCCTAAACCGTCCCCGTCCCCTAACCCTAACCCTAGCCCGAACCCTAACCCTAACCCTTCCCTAAAGCCTGACCCTCACCCGTCCCCTAATCCTAACCCGTACGCTGACACTAACCAGCGCCCTCACACGTACGCACCCCCTAAAGCGTTGTCGTATCCTCACCTGGACCCTAAACCGTCCCCGTCCCCTAACCCTAACCCTAGCCCGAACCCTAAACCTAACCCTTCCCCGAAGCCTGACCCTCACCCGTCCCCTAATCCTAACCCGTACTCTGACACTAAGCCGCGCCCTCACACGTACGCTCCCCCTAAAGCACTGTCGTACCCTCACCTGGACCCTAAACCGTCCCCGTCGCCTAACCCTAACTCTAGCCCGAACCCTAACGCTAACCCTTCCCCGAAGCCTGACCCTCACCCGTCCCCTAATCCTAACCCGTACGCTGACACTAACCCGCGCCCTCACACGTACGCTCCCCCTAAAGCGTTGTCGTACCCTCACCTGGACCCTAAACCGTCCCCGTCCCCTAACACTAACCCTAGCCCGAACCCTAACCCTAACCCTTCCCCGAAGCCTGAACCTCACCCGTCCACTAATCCTAACCCGTACGCTGACACTAACCCGCGCCCTCACACGTACGCTCCCCCTAAAGCGTTGTCGTACCCTCACCTGGACCCTAAACCGTCCCTGTCCCCTAACCCTAACCCTAGCCCGAACCCTAACCCTAACCTTTCCCTGAAGCGTGACCCTCACCCGTCCCCTAATCCTAACCCGTACGCTGACACTAACCCGCACCCTCACACGTACGCTCCCCCTAAAGCGTTGTCGTACCCTCACCTGGACCCTAAACCGTCCCCGTCCCCTAACCCTAACCCTAGCCCGAACCCTAACCGTAACACTTCCCCGAAGCCTGACCCTCACCCGTCCCCTAATCCTAACCCGTACGCTGACGCTAACACGCCCCCTCACACGTACGCTCCCCCTAAAGCGTTGTCGTACCCTCATCTGTACTCTAAACCGTCCCCGTCCCCTAACCCTAACCCTAGCCCGAGCCCTAACCCTAACCCTTCCCCGAAGCCTGACCCTCACCCGTCCCCTAATCCTAACCCGTACGCTGACGCTAACACGCGCCCTCACACGTACGCTCCCCCTAAAGCGTTGTCGTACCCTCACCTGGACCCTAAACCGTCCCCGTCCCCTAACACTAACCCTAGCCAAAACCCTAACCCTAACACTTCCCCGAAGCCTGACCCTCACCCGTCCCCTAATCCTAACCAGTACGCTTACACTAACCCGTGCCCTCACACGTACGCTCCCCCTAAAGCGTTGTCGTACCCTCACCTGGACCCTAAACCGTCCCCGTCCCCTAACCCTAACCCTATCCCGAACCCTAACCCTAACCCTTCCCCGAAGCCTGAACCTCACACGTCCCCTAATCCTAACCCGTACGCTGACACTAACCTGCGCCCTCACACGTACGCTCCCCCTAAAGCGTTGTCGTACCCTCACCTGGACCCTAAACCGTCCCCGTCCCCTAACCCTAACACTAGCCCGAACCCTAAACCTAACCCTTCCCCGAAGCCTGACCCTCACCCGTCCCCTAATCCTAACCCGTACGCTGACACTAAGCCGCGCCCTCACACGTACGCTCCCCCTAAAGCGTTGTCGTACCCTCACCTGGACCCTAAACCGTCCCCGTCCCCTAACCCTAACCCTAGCCCGAACCCTAACCCTAAACCTTCCCCGAAGACTGACCCTCACCCGTCCCCTAATCCTAACCCGTACGCTGACGCTAACCCGCGCCCTCACACGTACGCTCCCCCTAAAGCGTTGTCGTACACTCACCTGGACCCTAAACCGTCCCCGTCCCCTAACCCTAACCCTACCCCGAACCCTAACCCTAACCCTTCCACGAAGCCTGACCCTCACCCGTCCCCTAATCCTAACCCGTACGCTGACGCTAACCCGCGCCCTCACACGTACGCTCCCCCTAAAGCGTTGTCGTACCCTCATCTGGACCCTAAACCGTCCCCGTCCCCTAACCCTAACCCTAGCCCGAACCCTAACCCTAACCCTTCCCCGAAGCCTGACCCTCACCCGTCCCCTAATCCTAACCCGTACGCTGACACTAACCCGCGCCCTCACACGTACGCTCCCCCTAAAGCGTTGTCGTACCCTCACCTGGATCCTAAACCGTCCCCGTCCTCTAACCCTAACCCTAGCCCGAACCCTAACCCTAACCCTTCCCCGAAGCCTGACCCTCACCCGTCCCCTAATCCTAACCCGTACGCTGACACTAACCCGCGCCCTCACACGTACGCTCCCCCTAAAGCGTTGTCGTACCCTCACCTGGACCCTAAACCGTCCCCGTCCCCTAACCCTAACCCTTCCCCGAAGCCTGACCCTCACCCGTCCCCTAATCCTAACCCGTACGCTGACACTAACCCGCGCCCTCACACGTACGCTCCCCCTAAAGCGTTGTCGTACCCTCACCTGGACCCTAAACCGTCCCCGTCCCCTAACCCTAACCCTAGCCCGAACCCTAACCCTAACCCTTCCCCGAAGCCTGACCCTCACCCGTCCCCTAATCCTAACCCGTACGCTGACACTAACCCGCGCTCTCACACGTACGCTCCCCCTAAAGCGTTGTCGTACCCTCACCTGGACCCTAAACCGTCCCCGTCCCCTAACCCTAACCCTAGCCCGAACCCTAACCCTAACCCTTCCCCGAAGCCTGACCCTCACCCGTCCCCTAATCCTAACCCGTACGCTGACGCTAACCCGCGCCCTCACACGTACGCTCCCCCTAAAGCGTTGTCGTACCCTCACCTGGACCCTAAACCGTCCCCGTCCCCTAATCCTAACCCTAGCCCGAACTCTAACCCTAAACCTTCCCCGAAGCCTGACCCTCACCCGTCCCCTAATCCTAACCCGTACGCTGACACTAACACGCGCCCTCACACGTACGCTCCCCCTAAAGCGTTGTCGTACCCTCACCTGGACCCTAAACCGTCCCCGTCCCCTAACCCTAACCCTAGCCCGAACCCTAACCCTAACCCTTCCCCGAAGCCTGACCCTCACCCGTCCCCTAATACTAACCCGTACGCTGACGCTAACCCGCGCCCTCACACGTATGCTCCCCCTAAAGCGTTGTCGTACCCTCACCTGGACCCTAAACCGTCCCCGTCCCCTAACCCTAACCCTAGCCCGAACCCTAACCCTAACCCTTCCCCGTAGCCTGACCCTCACCCGTCCCCTAATCCTAACCCGTACGCTGACACTAAGCCACGCCCTCACACGTACGCTCCCCCTAAAGCGTTGTCGTACCCTCACCTGGACCCTAAAGCTTCCCCGTCCCCCAACCCTAACCCTAGCCCGAACCCTAACCCTAACACTTCCCCGAAGCCTGACCCTCACCCGTCCCCTAATCCTAACCCGTACGCTGACACTAAGCCGCGCCCTCACACGTACGCTCCCCCTAAAGTGTTGTCGTACCCTCACCTGGACCCTAAACCGTCCCCGTCCCCTAACCCTAACCCTAGCCCGAACCTTAACCCTAACCCTTCCCCGAAGCCTGACCCTCACCCGTCCCCTAATCCTAACCCGTACGCTGACACTAACCCGCGCCCTCACACGTACGCTCCCCCTAAAGCGTTGTCGTACCCTCACCTGGACCCTAAACCGTCCCCGTCCCCTAACCCTAGCCCGAACCCTAACCCTAACCCTTCCCCGAAGCCTGACCCTCACCCGTCCCCTAATCCTAACCCGTACGCTGACACTAACCCGCGCCCTCACACGTACGCTCCCCCTAAAGCATTGTCGTACCCTCACCTGGACCCTAAACCGTCCCCGTTCCCTAATCCTAACCCTAGCCCGAACCCTAACCCTAACCCTTCCCCGAAGCCTGACCCTCACCCGTCCCCTAATCCTAACCCGTACGCTGACACTAACCCGCGCCCTCACAAGTACGCTCCCCCTAAAGCGTTGTCGTACCCTCACCTGGACCCTAAACGGTCCCCGTCCCCTAACCCTAACCCTAGCCCGAAACCTAACCCTAACCCTTCCCCGAAGCCTGACCCTCACCCGTCCCCTAATGCTAACCCGTACGCTGACACTAAGCCGCGCCCTCACACATACGCTCCCGCTAAAGCGTTGTCGTACCCTCACCTGGACCCTAAACCGTCCCCGTCCCCTAACCCTAACCCTAGCCCGAACCCTAACCCTAACCCTTCCCCGAAGCCTGACCCTCACCCGTCCCCTAATCCTAAACCGTACGCTGACACTAACCCGCGCCCTCACACTTACGCTCCCCCTAAAGCGTTGTCGTACCCTCACTTGGACCCTAAACCGTCCCCGTCCCCTAACCCTAACCCTAGCCCGAACCCTAACCCTAACCCTTCCCTGAAGCCTGACCCTCACCCGTCCCCTAATCCTAACCCGTACGCTGACGCTAAGCCGCGCCCTCACACGTACGGTCCCCCTGAAGCGTTGTCGTACACTCACTTAGACCCTAAACCGTCCCCGTCCCCTAACCCTAACCCTAGCCCGAACCCTAACCCTAACCCTTCCCCGAAGCCTGACCCTCACCCGTCCCCTAATCCTAAACCGTACGCTGAAACTAACCCGCGCCCTCACACGTACGCTCCCCCTAAAGCGTTGTCGTACCCTCACCTGGACCCTAAACCGTCCCCGTCCCCTAACCCTAACCCTAGCCCGAACCCTAACCCTAACCCTTCCCCGAAGCCTGACCCTCACCCGTCCCCTAAACTTAACCCGTACGCTGACACTAAGCCGCGCCCTCACAAGTACGCTCCCCCTAAAGCGTTGTCGTACCCTCACCTGGACCCTAAACCGTCCCCGTCCCCTAACCCTAACCCTAGCCCGAACCCTAACCCTAACACTTCCCCGAAGCCTGACCCTCACCCGTCCCCTAATCCTAACCCGTACGCTGACACTAAGCCGCGCCCTCACACGTACGCTCCCCCTAAAGCGTTGTCGTACCCTCACCTGGACCCTAAACCGTCCCCGTCCCCTAACCCTAACCCTAGCCCGAACCCTAACCCTAACCCTTCCCCGAAGCCTGACCCTCACCCGTCCCCTAATCCTAACCCGTACCCTGACACTAACCCGCGCCCTCACACGTACGCTCCCCCTAAAGCGTTGTCGTACCCTCACCTGGACCCTAAACCGTCCCCGTCCCCTAATCCTAACCCTAGCCCGAACCCTAACCCTAACCCTTCCCCGAAGCCTGAGCCTCACCCGTCCCCTAATCCTAACCCGTACGCTGACACTAACCCGCGCCCTCACACGTACACTCCCCCTAAAGCGTTGTCGTACCCTCACCTGGACCCTAAACCGTCCCCGTCCCCTAATCCTAACCCTAGCCCGAACTCTAACCCTAAACCTTCCCCGAAGCCTGACCCTCACCCGTCCCCTAATCCTAACCCGTACGCTGACACTAACACGCGCCCTCACACGTACGCTCCCCCTAAAGCGTTGTCGTACCCTCACCTGGACCCTAAACCGTCCCCGTCCCCTAACCCTAACCCTAGCCCGAACCCTAACCCTAACCCTTCCCCGAAGCCTGACCCTCACCCGTCCCCTAATACTAACCCGTACGCTGACGCTAACCCGCGCCCTCACACGTACGCTCCCCCTAAAGCGTTGTCGTACCCTCACCTGGACCCTAAACCGTCCCCGTCCCCTAACCCTAACCCTAGCCCGAACCCTAACCCTAACCCTTCCCCGAAGCCTGACCCTCACCCGTCCCCTAATCCTAACCCGTACGCTGACACTAAGCCGCGCCCTCACACGTACGCTCCCCATAAAGCGTTGTCGTACCCTCACCTGGACCCTAAACCGTCCCCGTCCCCTAACCCTAACCCTAGCCCGAACCCTAACCCTAACCCTTCCCCGAAGCCTGACCCTCACCCGTCCCCTAATCCTAACCCGTACGCTGACACTAACCCACGCCCTCACACGTACGCTCCCCCTAAAGCGTTGTCGTACCCTCACCTGGACCCTAAACCGTCCCCGTCCCCTAATCCTAACCCTAGCCCGAACCCTAACCCTAACCCTTCCCCGAAGCCTGACCCTCCCCCGTCCGCTAATCCTAACCCGTACGCTGACACTAACCCGCGCCCTCACACGTACGCTCCCCCTAAAGCGTTGTCGTACCCTCACCTGGACCCTAAACCGTCCCCGTCCCCTAACCCTAACCCTAGCCCGAACCCTAACCCTAACCCTTCCCCGAAGCCTGACCCTCAACCGTCCCCTAATCCTAACCCGTACGCTGACACTAAACCGCGCCCTCACACGTACGCTCCCCCTAAAGCGTTGTCGTACCCTCACCTGGACCATAAACCGTCCCCGTCCCCTAATCCTAACCCTAGCCCGAACTCTAACCCTAACCCTTCCCGGAAGCCTGACCCTCACCCGTCCCCTAATCCTAACCCGTACGCTGACACTAACACGCGCCCTCACACGTACGCTCCCCCTAAAGCGTTGTCGTACCCTCACCTGGACCCTAAACCGTCCCCGTCCCCTAACCCTAACCCTAGCCCGAACCCTAACCCTAACCCTTCCCCGAAGCCTGACCCTCACCCGTCCCCTAATCCTAACCCGTACGCTGACGCTAACCCGCGCCCTCACACGTACGCTCCCCCTAAAGCGTTGTCGTACCCTCACCTGGACCCTAAACCGTCCCCGTCCCCTAACCCTAACCCTAGCCCGAACCCTAACCCTAACCCTTCCCCGAAGCCTGACCCTCACCCGTCCCATAATCCTAACCCGTACGCTGACACTAACCCGTGCCCTCACACGTACGCTCCCCTTAAAGCGTTGTCGTACCCTCACCTGGACCCTAAACCGTCCCCGTCCCCTAACCCTAACCCTAGCCCGAACCCTAACCCTAACCCTTCCCCGAAGCCTGACCCTCACCCGTCCCATAATCCTAACCCGTACGCTGACACTAAGCCACGCCCTCACACGTACGCTCCCCCTAAAGCGTTGTCGTACCCTCACCTGGACCCTAAACCTTCCCCGTCCCCTAACCCTAACCCTAGCCCGAACCCTAACCCTAACCCTTCCCCGAAGCCTGACCCTCACCCGTCCCCTAATCCTAACCCGTACGCTGACACTAAGCCGCGCCCTCACACGTACGCTCCCCCTAAAGCGTTGTCGTACCCTCACCTGGACCCTAAACCGTCCCCGTCCCCTAACCCTAACCCTAGCCCGAACCCTAACCCTAACCCTTCCCCGAAGCCTGACCCTCACCCGTCCCCTAATCCTAACCCATACGCTGACACTAACCCACGCCCTCACACGTACGCTCCCCCTAAAGCGTTGTCGTACCCTCACCTGGACCCTAAACCGTCCCCTAACCCTAACCCTAGCCCGAACCCTAACCCTAACCCTTCCCCGAAGCCTGACCCTCACCCGTCCCCTAATCCTAACCCGTACGCTGACACTAACCTGCGCCCTCACACGTACGCTCCCCCTAAAGCGTTGTCGTACCCTCACCTGGACCCTAAACCATCCCCGTCCCCTAATCCTAACCCTAGCCCGAACCCTAACCCTAACCCTTCCCCGAAGCCTGACCCTCACCCGTCCCCTAATCCTAACCCGTACGCTGACACTAACCCGCGCCCTCACACGTACGCTCCCCCTAAAGCGTTGTCGTACCCTCACCTGGACCCTAAACCGTCCCCGTCCCCTAACCCTAACCCTAGCCCGAACCCTAACCCTAACCCTTCCCCGAAGAGTGACCCTCACCCGTCCCCTAATCCTAACCCGTACGCTGACGCTAACCCGCGCCCTCACACGTACGCTCCCCCTAAAGCGTTGTCGTACCCTCACCTGGACCCTAAACCGTCCCCGTCCCCTAATCCTAACCCTAGCCCGAACCCTAACCCTAACCCTTCCCCGAAGCCAGACCCTCACCCGTCCCCTAATCCTAACCCGTACGCTGACACTAACCCACGCCCTCACACGTACGCTCCCCTTAAAGCGTTGTCGTACCCTCACCTGGACCCTAAACCGTCCCCGTCCCTTAACCCTAACCCTAGCCCGAACCCTAACCCTTCCCCGAAGACTGACCCTCACCCGTCCCCTAATCCTAACCCGTACGCTGACACTAAGCCGCGCCCTAACACGTACGCTCCCCCTAAAGCGTTGTCGTACCCTCACCTGGACCCTAAACCGTCCCCGTCCCCTAACCCTAACCCTTGCCCGAACCCTAACCCTAAACCTTCCCCGAAGCCTGACCCTCACCCGACCCCTAATCCTAACCCGTACGCTGACACTAACTCGCGCCCTCACATGTACGCTCCCCCTAAAGCATTGTCGTACCCTCACCTGGACCCTAAACCGTCCCCGTCCCCTAACCCTAACCCTAGCCCGAACCCTAACCCTAACCCTTCCCCGAAGCCTGACCCTCACCCGTCCCCTAATCCTAACCCGTACGCTGACACTAACCCGCACCCTCACACGTACGCGCCCCCTAAAGCGTTGTCGTACCCTCACCTGGACCCTAAACCGTCCCCGTCCCCTAACCCTAACCCTAGCCCGAACCCTAACCCTAACTCTTCCCCGAAGCCTGACCCTCACCCGTCCCCTAATCCTAACCCGTACGCTGACACTAAGCCGCGCCCTCACACGTACGCTCCCCCTAAAGTGTTGTCGTACCCTCACCTGGACCCTAAACCGTCCCCGTCCCCTAACCCTAACCCTAGCCCGAACCCTAACCCTAACACTTGCCCGAAGCCTGACCCTCACCCGTCCCCTAATCCTAACCCGTACGCTGACACTAAGCCGCGCCCTCACACGTACGCTCCCCCTAAAGCGTTGTCGTACCCTCACCTGGACCCTAAACCGTCCCCGTCCCCTAACCCTAGCCCGAACCCTAACCCTAACCCTTCCCCGAAACCTGACCCTCACCCGTCCCCTAATCCTAACCCGTACGCTGACACTAACCCGCGCCCTCACACGTACGCTCCCCCTAAAGCATTGTCGTACCCTCACCTGGACCCTAAACCGTCCCCGTCCCCTAATCCTAACCCTAGCCCGAACCCTAACCCTAACCCTTCCCCGAAGCCTGACCCTCACCCGTCCCCTAATCCTAACCCGTACGCTGACACTAACCCGCGCCCTCACACGTACGCTCCCCCTAAAGCGTTGTCGTACCCTCACCTGGACCCTAAACCGTCCCCGTCCCCTAACCCTAACCCTAGCCCGAAACCTAACCCTAACCCTTCCCGGAAGCCTGACCCTCACCCGTCCCCTAATCCTAACCCGTACGCTGACACTAACACGCGCCCTCACACGTACGCTCCCCCTAAAGCGTTGTCGTACCCTCACCTGGACCCTAAACCGTCCCCGTCCCCTAACCCTAACCCTAGCCCGAACCCTAACCCTAACCCTTCCCCGAAGCCTGACCCTCACCCGTCCCCTAATCCTAAACCGTACGCTGACACTAACCCGCGCCCTCACACTTACGCTCCCCCTAAAGCGTTGTCGTACCCTCACCTGGACCCTAAACCGTCCCCGTCCCCTAACCCTAACCCTAGCCCGAACCCTAACCCTAACCCTTCCCTGAAGCCTGACCCTCACCCTTCCCCTAATCCTAACCCGTACGCTGACGCTAAGCCGCGCCCTCACACGTACGGTCCCCCTGAAGCGTTGTCGTACACTCACGTAGACCCTAAACCGTCCCCGTCCCCTAACCCTAACCCTAGCCCGAACCCTAACCCTAACCCTTCCCCGAAGCCTGACCCTCACCCGTCCCCTAATCCTAAACCGTACGCTGACACTAACCCGCGCCCTCACACGTACGCTCCCCCTAAAGCGTTGTCGTACCCTCACCTGGACCCTAAACCGTCCCCGTCCCCTAACCCTAACCCTAGCCCGAACCCTAACCCTAACCCTTCCCCGAAGCCTGACCCTCACCCGTCCCCTAAACCTAACCCGTACGCTGACACTAAGCCGCGCCCTCACAAGTACGCTCCCCCTAAAGCGTTGTCGTACCCTCACCTGGACCCTAAACCGTCCCCGTCCCCTAACCCTAACCCTAGCCCGAACCCTAACCCTAACCCTTCCCCGAAGCCTGACCCTCACCCGTCCCCTAATCCTAACCCGTACGCTGACACTAAGCCGCGCCCTCACACGTACGCTCCCCCTAAAGCGTTGTCGTACCCTCACCTGGACCCTAAACCGTCCCCGTCCCCTAACCCTAACCCTAGCCCGAACCCTAACCCTAACCCTTCCCCGAAGCCTGACCCTCACCCGTCCCCTAATCCTAACCCGTACGCTGACACTAACCCGCGCCCTCACACGTACGCTCCCCCTAAAGCGTTGTCGTACCCTCACCTGGACCCTAAACCGTCCCCGTCCCCTAATCCTAACCCTAGCCCGAACCCTAACCCTAACCCTTCCCCGAAGCCTGAGCCTCACCCGTCCCCTAATCCTAACCCGTACGCTGACACTAACCCGCGCCCTCACACGTACACTCCCCCTAAAGCGTTGTCGTACCGTCACCTGGACCCTAAACCGTCCCCGTCCCCTAATCCTAACCCTAGCCCGAACTCTAACCCTAAACCTTCCCCGAAGCCTGACCCTCACCCGTCCCCTAATCCTAACCCGTACGCTGACACTAACACGCGCCCTCACAAGTACGCTCCCCCTAAAGCGTTGTCGTACCCTCACCTGGACCCTAAACCGTCCCCGTCCCCTAACCCTAACCCTAGCCCGAACCCTAACCCTAACCCTTCCCCGAAGCCTGACCCTCACCCGTCCCCTAATACTAACCCGTACGCTGACGCTAACCCGCGCCCTCACACGTACGCTCCCCCTAAAGCGTTGTCGTACCCTCACCTGGACCCTAAACCGTCCCCGTCCCCTAACCCTAACCCTAGCCCGAACCCTAACCCTAACCCTTCCCCGAAGCCTGACCCTCACCCGTCCCCTAATCCTAACCCGTACGCTGACACTAAGCCGCGCCCTCACACGTACGCTCCCCATAAAGCGTTGTCGTACCCTCACCTGGACCCTAAACCGTCCCCGTCCCCTAACCCTAACCCTAGCCCGAACCCTAACCCTAACCCTTCCCCGAAGCCTGACCCTCACCCGTCCCCTAATCCTAACCCGTACGCTGACACTAACCCGCGCCCTCACACGTACGCTCCCCCTAAAGCGTTGTCGTACCCTCACCTGGACCCTAAACCGTCCCCGTCCCCTAATCCTAACCCTAGCCCGAACCCTAACCCTAACCCTTCCCCGAAGCCTGACCCTCCCCCGTCCCCTAATCCTAACCCGTACGCTGACACTAACCCGCGCCCTCACACGTACGCTCCCCCTAAAGCGTTGTCGTACCCTCACCTGGACCCTAAACCGTCCCCGTCCCCTAACCCTAACCCTAGCCCGAACCCTAACCCTAACCCTTCCCCGAAGCCTGACCCTCAACCGTCCCCTAATCCTAACCCGTACGCTGACACTAACCCGCGCCCTCACACGTACGCTCCCCCTAAAGCGTTGTCGTACCCTCACCTGGACCCTAAACCGTCCCCGTCCCCTAATCCTAACCCTAGCCCGAACTCTAACCCTAACCCTTCCCGGAAGCCTGACCCTCACCCGTCCCCTAATCCTAACCCGTACGCTGACACTAACACGCGCCCTCACACGTACGCTCCCCCTAAAGCGTTGTCGTACCCTCACCTGGACCCTAAACCGTCCCCGTCCCCTAACCCTAACCCTAGCCCGAACCCTAACCCTAACCCTTCCCCGAAGCCTGACCCTCACCCGTCCCCTAATCCTAACCCGTACGCTGACGCTAACCCGCGCCCTCACACGTACGCTCCCCCTAAAGCGTTGTCGTACCCTCACCTGGACCCTAAACCGTCCCCGTCCCCTAACCCTAACCCTAGCCCGAACCCTAACCCTAACCCTTCCCCGAAGCCTGACCCTCACCCGTCCCATAATCCTAACCCGTACGCTGACACTAACCTGCGCCCTCACACGTACGCTCCCCTTAAAGCGTTGTCGTACCCTCACCTGGACCCTAAACCGTCCCCGTCCCCTAACCCTAACCCTAGCCCGAACCCTAACCCTAACCCTTCCCCGAAGCCTGACCCTCACCCGTCCCATAATCCTAACCCGTACGCTCACACAAAGCCACGCCCTCACACGTACGCTCCCCCTAAAGCGTTGTCGTACCCTCACCTGGACCCTAAACCTTCCCCGTCCCCTAACCCTAACCCTAGCCCGAACCCTAACCCTAACCCTTCCCCGAAGCCTGACCCTCACCCGTCCCCTAATCCTAACCCGTACGCTGACACTAAGCCGCGCCCTCACACGTACGCTCCCCCTAAGGCGTTGTCGTACCCTCACCTGGACCCTAAACCGTCCCCGTCCCCTAACCCTAACCCTAGCCCGAACCCTAACCCTAACCCTTCCCCGAAGCCTGACCCTCACCCGTCCCCTAATCCTAACCCGTACACTGACACTAACCCGCGCCCTCACACGTACGCTCCCCCTAAAGCGTTGTCGTACCCTCACCTGGACCCTAAACCGTCCCCTAACCCTAACCCTAGCCCGAACCCTAACCCTAACCCTTCCCCGAAGCCTGACCCTCAACCGTCCCCTAATCCTAACCCGTACGCTGACACTAACCCGCGCCCTCACACGTACGCTCCCCCTAAAGCGTTGTCGTACCCTCACCTGGACGCTAAACCGTCCCCGTCCCCTAATCCTAACCCTAGCCCGAACCCTAACCCTAACCCTTCCCCGAAGCCTGACCCTCACCCGTCCCCTAATCCTAACCCGTACGCTGACACTAACCCGCGCCCTCACACGTACGCTCCCCCTAAAGCGTTGTCGTACCCTCACCTGGACCCTAAACCGTCCCCGTCCCCTAACCCTAACCCTAGCCCGAACCCTAACCCTAACCCTTCCCCGAAGAGTGACCCTCACCCGTCCCCTAATCCTAACCCGTACGCTGACGCTAACCCGCGCCCTCACACGTACGCTCCCCCTAAAGCGTTGTCGTACCCTCACCTGGACCCTAAACCGTCCCCGTCCCCTAATCCTAACCCGAACCCTAACCCTAACCCTTCCCCGAAGCCTGACCCTCACCCGTCCCCTAATCCTAACCCGTACGCTGACACTAACCCGCGCCCTCACACGTACGCTCCCCTTAAAGCGTTGTCGTACCCTCACCTGGACCCTAAACCGTCCCCGTCCCCTAACCCTAACCCTAGCCCGAACCCTAACCCTAACCCTTCCCCGAAGCCTGACCCTCACCCGTCCCATAATCCTAACCCGTACGCTGACACAAAGCCACGCCCTCACACGTACGCTCCCCCTAAAGCGTTGTCGTACCCTCACCTGGACCCTAAACCTTCCCCGTCCCCTAACCCTAACCCTAGCCCGAACCCTAACCCTAACCCTTCCCCGAAGCCTGACCCTCACCCGTCCCCTAATCCTAACCCGTACGCTGACACTAAGCCGCGCCCTCACACGTACGCTCCCCCTAAAGCGTTGTCGTACCCTCACCTGGACCCTAAACCGTCCCCGTCCCCTAACCCTAACCCTAGCCCGAACCCTAACCCTAACCCTTCCCCGAAGCCTGACCCTCACCCGTCCCCTAATCCTAACCCGTACGCTGACACTAACCCGCGCCCTCACACGTACGCTCCCCCTAAAGCGTTGTCGTACCCTCACCTGGACCCTAAACCGTCCCCGTCCCCTAACCCTAACCCTAGCCCGAACCCTAACCCTAACCCTTCCCCGAAGAGTGACCCTCACCCGTCCCCTAATCCTAACACGTACGCTGACGCTAACCCGCGCCCTCACACGTACGCTCCCCCTAAAGCGTTGTCGTACCCTCAGCTGGACCCTAAACGGTCCCCGTCCCCTAATCCTAACCCGAACCCTAACCCTAACCCTTCCCCGAAGCCTGACCCTCACCCGTCCCCTAATCCTAACCCGTACGCTGACACTAACCCGCGCCCTCACACGTACGCTCCCCTTAAAGCGTTGTCGTACCCTCACCTGGACCCTAAACCGTCCACGTCCCTTAACCCTAACCCTAGCCCGAACCCTAACCCTAACCCTTCCCCGAAGCCTGACCCTCACCCGTCCCCTAATCCTAACCCGTACGCTGACACTAAGCCGCGCCCTAACACGTACGCTCCCCCTAAAGCGTTGTCGTACCCTCACCTGGACCCTAAACCGTCCCCGTCCCCTAACCCTAACCCTTGCCCGAACCCTAACCCTAAACCTTCCCCGAAGCCTGACCCTCACCCGACCCCTAATCCTAACCCGTACGCTGACACTAACCCGCGCCCTCACATGTACGCTCCCCCTAAAGCGTTGTCGTACCCTCACCTGGACCCTAAACCGTCCCCGTCCCCTAACCCTAACCCTAGCCCGAACCCTAACCCTAACCCTTCCCCGAAGCCTGACCCTCACCCGTCCCCTAATCCTAACCCGTACGCTGACACTAACCCGCACCCTCACACGTACGCGCCCCCTAAAGCGTTGTCGTACCCTCACCTGGACCCTCAACCGTCCCCGTCCCCTAACCCTAACCCTAGCCCGAACCCTAACCCTAACTCTTCCCCGAAGCCTGACCCTCACCCGTCCCCTAATCCTAACCCGTACGCTGACACTAAGCCGCGCCCTCACACGTACGCTCCCCCTAAAGCGTTGTCGTACCCTCACCTGGACCCTAAACCGTCCCCGTCCCCTAACCCTAACCCTAGCCCGAACCCTAACCCTAACACTTGCCCGAAGCCTGACCCTCACCCGTCCCCTAATCCTAACCCGTACGCTGACACTAAGCCGCGCCCTCACACGTACGCTCCCCCTAAAGCGTTGTCGTACCCTCACCTGGACCCTAAACCGTCCCCGTCCCCTAACCCTAATCCTAGCCCGAACCCTATCCCTAACCCTTCCCCGAAGCCTGACCCTCACCCGTCCCCTAATCCTAACCCGTACGCTGACGCTAACCCGCGCCCTCACACTTACGCTCCCCCTAAAGCGTTGTCGTACCCTCACCTGGACCCTAAACCGTCCCCGTCCCCTAATCCTAACCCTAGCCAGAACCCTAACCCTAACCCTTCCCCGAAGCCTGACCCTCACCCGTCCCCTAATCCTAACCCGTACGCTGACACTAAGCCACGCCCTCACACGTACGCTCCCCCTAAAGCGTTGTCGTACCGTCACCTGGACCCTAAACCGTCCCCGTCCCCTAACCCTAACCCTAGCCCGAACCCTAACCCTAACCCTTCCCCGAAGCCTGACCCTCACCCGTCCCCTAATCCTAACCCGTACGCTGACACTAAGCCGCGCCCTCACACGTACGCTCCCCCTAAAGCGTTGTCGTACCCTCACCTGGACCCTAAACCGTCCCCGTCCCCTAACCCTAACCCTAGCCCGAACCCTAACCCTAACCCTTCCCCGAAGCCTGACCCTCACCCGTCCCCTAATCCTAACCCGTACGCTGACACTAAGCCGCGCCCTCACACGTACGCTCCCCCTAAAGCGTTGTCGTACCGTCACCTGGACCCTAAACCGTCCCCGTCCCCTAACCCTAACCCTAGCCCGAACCCTAACCCTAACCCTTCCCCGAAGCCTGACCCTCACCCGTCCCCTAATCCTAACCCGTACGCTGACACTAAGCCGCGCCCTCACACGTACGCTCCCCCTAAAGCGTTGTCGTACCCTCACCTGGACCCTAAACCGTCCCCGTCCCCTAACCCTAACCCTAGCCCGAACCCTAACCCTAACCCTTCCCCGAAGCCTGACCCTCACCCGTCCCCTAAAGCTAACCCGTACGCTGACACTAACCCGCGCCCTCACACGTACGCTCCCCCTAAAGCGTTGTCGTACCCTCACCTGGACCCTAAACCGTCCCCGTCCCCTAATCCTAACCCTAGCCCGAACCCTAACCCTAACAATTCCCCGAAGCCTGACCCTCACCCGTCCCCTAATCCTAACCCGTACGCTGACAGTAACCCGCGCCCTCACACGTACGCTCCCCCTAAAGCGTTGTCGTACCCTCACCTGGACCCTAAACCGTCCCCGTCCCCTAACCCTAACCCTAGCCCGAACCCTAACCCTAACCCTTCCCCGAAGCCTGACCCTCACCCGTCCCCTAAAGCTAACCCGTACGCTGACACTAAACCGCGCCATCACACGTACGCTCACCCTAAAGCGTTGTCGTACCCTCACCTGGACCCTAAACCGTCCCCGTCCCCTAACCCTAACCCTAGCCCGAAACCTAACCCTAACACTTCCCCGAAGCCTGACCCTCACCCGTCCCCTAATCCTAACCCGTACGCTGACACTAACCCGCGCCCTCACACGTACGCTCCCCCTAAAGCGTTGTCGTACCCTCACCTGGACAATAAACCGTCCCCGTCCCCTAACCCTAACCCTAGCCCGAACCCTAACCCTAACCCTTCCCCGAAGCCTGACCCTCACCCGTCCCCTAATCCTAAACCTTACGCAGACACTAAGCCGCGCCCTCACACGTACGCTCCCCCTAAAGTGTTGTCGTACCCTCACCTGGACCCTAAACCGTCCCCGTCCCCTAACCCTAACCCTAGCCCGAACCCTAACCCTAACCCTTCCCCGAAGCCTGACCCTCACCCGTCCCCTAATCCTAACCCATACGCTGACACTAACCCGCGCCCTCACACGTACGCTCCACCTAAAGCGTTGTCGTACCCTCACCTGGACCCTAAACCGTCCCCGTCCCCTAACCCTAACCCTAGCCCGAACCCTAACCCTAACCATTCCCCGAAGCCTGACCCTCACCCGTCCCCTAATCCTAACCCGTACGCTGACACTAACCCGCGCCCTCACACGTACACTCCCCCTAAAGTATTGTCGTACCCTCACCTGGACCCTAAACCGTCCCCGTCCCCTAATCCTAACCCTAGCCCGAGCCCCAACCCTAACCCTTCCCCGAAGCCTGACACTCACCCGTCCCGTAATCCTAACCCGTACGCTGACACTAACACGCGCCCTCACACGTACGCTCCCCCTAAAGCGTTGTCGTACCCTCACCTGGACCCTAAACCGTCCCCGTCCCCTAACCCTAACCCTAGCCCGAACCCTAACCCTAACCCTTCCCCGAAGCCTGACCCTCACCCGTCCCCTAATCCTAGCCCGTACGCTGACGCTAACCCGCGCCCTCACACGTACGCTCCCCCTAAAGCGTTGTCGTACCCTCACCTGGACCCTAAACCGTCCCCGTCCCCTAACCCTAACCCTAGCCCGAACCCTAACCCTAACCCTTCCCCGAAGCCTGACCCTCACCCATCCCCTAATCCTAACCCATACGCTGACACTAAGCCGCGCCCTCACACGTACGCTCCCCCTAAAGCGTTTTCGTACCCTCACCTGGACCCTAAACCGTCCCCGTCCCCTAACCCTAACCCTAGCCCGAACCCTAACCCTAACCCTTCCCCGAATCCTGACACTCACCCGTCCCCTAATCCTAACCCGTACGCTGACACCAACCCGCGCCCTCACACGTACGCTCCCCCTAAGGCGTTGTCGTACCCTCACCTGGACCCTAAATCGTCCCCGTCCCCTAACCCTAACCCTAGCCGGAACCGTAACACTAACCCTTCCCCGAAGCCTGAACCTCACCTGTCCCCTAATCCTAACCCGTACCCTGACACTAACCCGCGCCCTCACACGTACGCTCCCCCTAAAGAGTTGTCGTACCCTCACCTGGACGGTAAACTGTCCCCGCCCCCTAACCCTAACCCTAGGCCGAACCCTAACCCTAACCCTTCCCCGAAGCCTGACCCTCACCCGTCCCCTAATCCTAACCCGTACGCTAACATTAACCCGCGCCCTCACACGTACGCTCCCCCTAAAGCGTTGTCGTACCCTCACCTGGACCCTAAACCTTCCCCGTCCCCTAACCCTAACCCTAGCCCGAACCCTAACCCTAACCCTTCCCCGAAGCCTGACCCTCACCCGTCCCCTAATCCTAACCCGTACGCTGACACTAAGCCGCGCCCTCACACGTACGCTCCCCCTAAGGCGTTGTCGTACCCTCACCTGGACCCTAAACCGTCCCCGTCCCCTAACCCTAACCCTAGCCCGAACCCTAACCCTAACCCTTCCCCGAAGCCTGACCCTCACCCGTCCCCTAATCCTAACCCGTACACTGACACTAACCCGCGCCCTCACACGTACGCTCCCCCTAAAGCGTTGTCGTACCCTCACCTGGACCCTAAACCGTCCCCTAACCCTAACCCTAGCCCGAACCCTAACCCTAACCCTTCCCCGAAGCCTGACCCTCAACCGTCCCCTAATCCTAACCCGTACGCTGACACTAACCCGCGCCCTCACACGTACGCTCCCCCTAAAGCGTTGTCGTACCCTCACCTGGACCCTAAACCGTCCCCGTCCCCTAATCCTAACCCTAGCCCGAACCCTAACCCTAACCCTTCCCCGAAGCCTGACCCTCACCCGTCCCCTAATCCTAACCCGTACGCTGACACTAACCCGCGCCCTCACACGTACGCTCCCCCTAAAGCGTTGTCGTACCCTCACCTGGACCCTAAACCGTCCCCGTCCCCTAACCCTAACCCTAGCCCGAACCCTAACCCTAACCCTTCCCCGAAGAGTGACCCTCACCCGTCCCCTAATCCTAACCCGTACGCTGACGCTAACCCGCGCCCTCACACGTACGCTCCCCCTAAAGCGTTGTCGTACCCTCACCTGGACCCTAAACCGTCCCCGTCCCCTAATCCTAACCCGAACCCTAACCCTAACCCTTCCCCGAAGACTGACCCTCACCCGTCCCCTAATCCTAACCCGTACGCTGACACTAACCCGCGCCCTCACACGTACGCTCCCCTTAAAGCGGTGTCGTACCCTCACCTGGACCCTAAACCGTCCCCGTCCCCTAACCCTAACCCTAGCCCGAACCCTAACCCTAACCCTTCCCCGAAGCCTGACCCTCACCCGTCCCATAATCCTAACCCGTACGCTGACACAAAGCCACGCCCTCACACGTACGCTCCCCCTAAAGCGTTGTCGTACCCTCACCTGGACCCTAAACCTTCCCCGTCCCCTAACCCTAACCCTAGCCCGAACCCTAACCCTAACCCTTCCCCGAAGCCTGACCCTCACCCGTCCCCTAATCCTAACCCGTACGCTGACACTAAGCCGCGCCCTCACACGTACGCTCCCCCTAAAGCGTTGTCGTACCCTCACCTGGACCCTAAACTGTCCCCGTCCCCTAACCCTAACCCTAGCCCGAACCCTAACCCTAACCCTTCCCCGAAGCCTGACCCTCACCCGTCCCCTACTCCTAACCCGTACGCTGACACTAACCCGCGCCCTCACACGTACGCTCCCCCTAAAGCGTTGTCGTACCCTCACCTGGACCCTAAACCGTCCCCTAACCCTAACCCTAGCCCGAACCCTAACCCTAACCCTTCCCCGAAGCCTGACCCTCAACCGTCCCCTAATCCTAACCCGTACGCTGACACTAACCCGCGCCCTCACACGTACGCTCCCCCTAAAGCGTTGTCGTACCCTCACCTGGACCCTAAACCGTCCCCGTCCCCTAATCCTAACCCTAGCCCGAACCCTAACCCTAACCCTTCCCCGAAGCCTGACCCTCACCCGTCCCCTAATCCTAACCCGTACGCTGACACTAACCCGTGCCCTCACACGTACGCTCCCCCTAAAGCGTTGTCGTACCCTCACCTGGACCCTAAACCGTCCCCGTCCCCTAACCCTAACCCTAGCCCGAACCCTAACCCTAACCCTTCCCCGAAGAGTGACCCTCACCCGTCCCCTAATCCTAACACGTACGCTGACGCTAACCCGCGCCCTCACACGTACGCTCCCCCTAAAGCGTTGTCGTACCCTCACCTGGACCCTAAACCGTCCCCGTCCCCTAATCCTAACCCGAACCCTAACCCTAACCCTTCCCCGAAGCCTGACCCTCACCCGTCCCCTAATCCTAACCCGTACGCTGACACTAACCCGCGCCCTCACACGTACGCTCCCCTTAAAGCGTTGTCGTACCCTCACCTGGACCCTAAACCGTCCACGTCCCTTAACCCTAACCCTAGCCCGAACCCTAACCCTAACCCTTCCCCGAAGCCTGAACCTCACCCGTCCCCTAATCCTAACCCGTACGCTGACACTAAGCCGCGCCCTAACACGTACGCTCCCCCTAAAGCGTTGTCGTACCCTCACCTGGACCCTAAACCGTCCCCGTCCCCTAACCCTAACCCTTGCCCGAACCCTAACCCTAAACCTTCCCCGAAGCCTGACCCTCACCCGACCCCTAATCCTAACCCGTACGCTGACACTAACCCGCGCCCTCACATGTACGCTCCCCCTAAAGCGTTGTCGTACCCTCACCTGGACCCTAAACCGTCCCCGTCCCCTAACCCTAACCCTAGCCCGAACCCTAACCCTAACCCTTCCCCGAAGCCTGACCCTCACCCGTCCCCTAATCCTAACCCGTACGCTGACACTAACCCGCACCCTCACACGTACGCGCCCCCTAAAGCGTTGTCGTACCCTCACCTGGACCCTCAACCGTCCCCGTCCCCTAACCCTAACCCTAGCCCGAACCCTAACCCTAACTCTTCCCCGAAGCCTGACCCTCACCCGTCCCCTAATCCTAACCCGTACGCTGACACTAAGCCGCGCCCTCACACGTACGCTCCCCCTAAAGCGTTGTCGTACCCTCACCTGGACCCTAAACCGTCCCCGTCCCCTAACCCTAACCCTAGCCCGAACCCTAACCCTAACACTTGCCCGAAGCCTGACCCTCACCCGTCCCCTAATCCTAACCCGTACGCTGACACTAAGCCGCGCCCTCACACGTACGCTCCCCCTAAAGCGTTGTCGTACCCTCACCTGGACCCTAAACCGTCCCCGTCCCCTAACCCTAATCCTAGCCCGAACCCTATCCCTAACCCTTCCCCGAAGCCTGACCCTCACCCGTCCCCTAATCCTAACCCGTACGCTGACGCTAACCCGCGCCCTCACACGTACGCTCCCCCTAAAGCGTTGTCGTACCCTCACCTGGACCCTAAACCGTCCCCGTCCCCTAATCCTAACCCTAGCCAGAACCCTAACCCTAACCCTTCCCCGAAGCCTGACCCTCACCCGTCCCCTAATCCTAACCCGTACGCTGACACTAAGCCGCGCCCTCACACGTACGCTCCCCCTAAAGCGTTGTCGTACCGTCACCTGGACCCTAAACCGTCCCCGTCCCCTAACCCTAACCCTAGCCCGAACCCTAACCCTAACCCTTCCCCGAAGCCTGACCCTCACCCGTCCCCTAATCCTAACCCGTACGCTGACACTAACCCGCGCCCTCACACGTACGCTCCCCTTAAAGCGTTGTCGTACCCTCACCTGGACCCTAAACCGTCCCCGTCCCCTAACCCTAACCCTAGCCCGAACCCTAACCCTAACCCTTCCCCGAAGCCTGACCCTCACCCGTCCCATAATCCTAACCCGTACGCTGACACAAAGCCATGCCCTCACACGTACGCTCCCCCTAAAGCGTTGTCGTACCCTCACCTGGACCCTAAACCTTCCCCGTCCCCTAACCCTAACCCTAGCCCGAACCCTAACCCTAACCCTTCCCCGAAGCCTGACCCTCACCCGTCCCCTAATCCTAACCCGTACGCTGACACTAAGCCGCGCCCTCACACGTACGCTCCCCCTAAAGCGTTGTCGTACCCTCACCTGGACCCTAAACCGTCCCCGTCCCCTAACCCTAACCCTAGCCCGAACCCTAACCCTAACCCTTCCCCGAAGCCTGACCCTCACCCGTCCCCTAATCCTAACACGTACGCTGACACTAACCCGCGCCCTCACACGTACGCTCCCCCTAAAGCGTTGTCGTACCCTCACCTGGACCCTAAACCGTCCCCTAACCCTAACCCTAGCCCGAACCCTAACCCTAACCCTTCCCCGAAGCCTGACCCTCAACCGTCCCCTAATCCTAACCCGTACGCTGACACTAACCCGCGCCCTCACACGTACGCTCCCCCTAAAGCGTTGTCGTACCCTCACCTGGACCCTAAACCGTCCCCGTCCCCTAATCCTAACCCTAGCCCGAACCCTAACCCTAACCCTTCCCCGAAGCCTGACCCTCACCCGTCCCCTAATCCTAACCCGTACGCTGACACTAACCTGCGCCCTCACACGTTCGCTCCCCCTAAAGCGTTGTCGTACCCTCACCTGGACCCTAAACCGTCCCCGTCCCCTAACCCTAACCCTAGCCCGAACCCTAACCCTAACCCTTCCCCGAAGAGTGACCCTCACCCGTCCCCTAATCCTAACACGTACGCTGACGCTAACCTGCGCCCTCACACGTACGCTCCCCCTAAAGCGTTGTCGTACCCTCACCTGGACCCTAAACCGTCCCCGTCCCCTAATCCTAACCCGAACCCTAACCCTAACCCTTCCCCGAAGCCTGACCCTCACCCGTCCCCTAATCCTAACCCGTACGCTGACACTAACCCGCGCCCTCACACGTACGCTCCCCTTAAAGCGTTGTCGTACCCTCACCTGGACCCTAAACCGTCCACGTACCTTAACCCTAACCCTAGCCCGAACCCTAACCCTAACCCTTCCCCGAAGCCTGACCCTCACCCGTCCCCTAATCCTAACCCGTACGCTGACACTAAGCCGCGCCCTAACACGTACGCTCCCCCTAAAGCGTTGTCGTACCCTCACCTGGACCCTAAACCGTCCCCGTCCCCTAACCCTAACCCTTGCCCGAACCCTAACCCTAAACCTTCCCCGAAGCCTGACCCTCACCCGACCCCTAATCCTAACCCGTACGCTGACACTAACCCGCGCCCTCACATGTACGCTCCCCCTAAAGCGTTGTCGTACCCTCACCTGGACCCTAAACCGTCCCCGTCCCCTAACCCTAACCCTAGCCCGAACCCTAACCCTAACCCTTCCCCGAAGCCTGACCCTCACCCGTCCCCTAATCCTAACCCGTACGCTGACACTAACCCGCACCCTCACACGTACGCGCCCCCTAAAGCGTTGTCGTACCCTCACCTGGACCCTCAACCGTCCCCGTCCCCTAACCCTAACCCTAGCCCGAACCCTAACCCTAACTCTTCCCCGAAGCCTGACCCTCACCCGTCCCCTAATCCTAACCCGTACGCTGACACTAAGCCGCGCCCTCACACGTACGCTCCCCCTAAAGCGTTGTCGTACCCTCACCTGGACCCTAAACCGTCCCCGTCCCCTAACCCTAACCCTAGCCCGAACCCTAACCCTAACACTTGCCCGAAGCCTGACCCTCACCCGTCCCCTAATCCTAACCCGTACGCTGACACTAAGCCGCGCCCTCACACGTACGCTCCCCCTAAAGCGTTGTCGTACCCTCACCTGGACCCTAAACCGTCCCCGTCCCCTAACCCTAATCCTAGCCCGAACCCTATCCCTAACCCTTCCCCGAAGCCTGACCCTCACCCGTCCCCTAATCCTAACCCGTACGCTGACGCTAACCCGCGCCCTCACACTTACGCTCCCCCTAAAGCGTTGTCGTACCCTCACCTGGACCCTAAACCGTCCCCGTCCCCTAATCCTAACCCTAGCCAGAACCCTAACCCTAACCCTTCCCCGAAGCCTGACCCTCACCCGTCCCCTAATCCTAACCCGTACGCTGACACTAAGCCGCGCCCTCACACGTACGCTCCCCCTAAAGCGTTGTCGTACCGTCACCTGGACCCTAAACCGTCCCCGTCCCCTAACCCTAACCCTAGCCCGAACCCTAACCCTAACCCTTCCCCGAAGCCTGACCCTCACCCGTCCCCTAATCCTAACCCGTACGCTGACACTAAGCCGCGCCCTCACACGTACGCTCCCCCTAAAGCGTTGTCGTACCCTCACCTGGACCCTAAACCGTCCCCGTCCCCTAACCCTAACCCTAGCCCGAACCCTAACCCTAACCCTTCCCCGAAGCCTGACCCTCACCCGTCCCCTAATCCTAACCCGTACGCTGACACTAAGCCGCGCCCTCACACGTACGCTCCCCCTAAAGCGTTGTCGTACCGTCACCTGGACCCTAAACCGTCCCCGTCCCCTAACCCTAACCCTAGCCCGAACCCTAACCCTAACCCTTCCCCGAAGCCTGACGCTCACCCGTCCCCTAATCCTAACCCGTACGCTGACACTAAGCCGCGCCCTCACACGTACGCTCCCCCTAAAGCGTTGTCGTACCCTCACCTGGACCCTAAACCGTCCCCGTCCCCTAACCCTAACCCTAGCCCGAACCCTAACCCTAACCCTTCCCCGAAGCCTGACCCTCACCCGTCCCCTAATCCTAACCCGTACGCTGACACTAACCCGCGCCCTCACACGTACGCTCCCCCTAAAGCGTTGTCGTACCCTCACCTGGACCCTAAACCGTCCCCGTCCCCTAACCCTAACCCTAGCCCGAACCCTAACCCTAACCCTTCCCCGAAGCCTGACCCTCACCCGTCCCCTAATCCTAACCCGTACGCTGACACTAACCCACGCCCTCACACGTACGCTCCCCCTAAAGCGTTGTCGTACCCTCACCTGGACCCTAAACCGTCCCCGTCCCCTAACCCTAACCCTAACGCGAACCCTAACCCTAACCCTTCCCCGAAGCCTGGCCCTCACCCGTCCCCTAATCCTAACCCGTACGCTGACACTAAGCCACGCCCTCACACGGACGCTCCCCCTAAAGCGTTGTCGTACCCTCACCTGGACCCTAAACCGTCCCCGTCCCGTAAACCTAACCCTAGCCCGAACCCTAACCCTAACCCTTCCCCGAAGCCTGATCCTCACCCGTCCCCTAATCCTAACCCGTACGCTGACACTAACCCGCGCCCTCACACGTACGCTCCCCCTAAAGCGTTGTCGTACCCTCACCTGGACCCTAAACCGTCCACGTCCCCTAACCCTAACCCTAGCCCGAACCCTAACCCTAACCCTTCCCCGAAGCCTGACCCTCACCCGTCCCATATCCTAACCCGTACGCTGACACTAACCCACGCCCTCACACGTACGCTCCCCCTAAGGCGTTGTCGTACCCTCACCTGGACCCTGAACCGTCCCCGTCCCCTAATCCTAACCCTAGCCCGAACCCTAAACCTAACAATTCCCCGAAGCCTGACCCTCACCCGTCCCCTAATCCTAACCCGTACGCTGACAGTAACCCGCGCCCTCACACGTACGCTCCCCCTAAAGCGTTGTCGTACCCTCACCTGGACCCTAAACCGTCCCCGTCCCCTAACCCTAACCCTAGCCCGAACCCTAACCCTAACCCTTCCCCGAAGCCTGACCCTCACCCGTCCCCTAAAGCTAACCCGTACGCTGACACTAACCCGCGCCCTCACACGTACGCTCCCCCTAAAGCGTTGTCGTACCCTCACCTGGACCCTAAACCGTCCCCGTCCCCTAACCCTAACCCTAGCCCGAACCCTAATCCTAACACTTCCCCGAAGCCTGACCCTCACCCGTCCCCTAATCCTAACCCGTACGCTGACACTAACCCGCGCCCTCACACGTACACTCCCCCTAAAGAGTTGTCGTACCCTCACCTGGACCCTAAACCGTCCCCGTCCCCTAACCCTAACCCTAGCGCGAACCATAACCCTAACCCTTACCCGAAGCCTGACCCTCACCCATCCCGTAATCCTAACCCGTACGCTGACACTAACACGCGCCCTCACACGTACGCTCCCCCTAAAGTGTTTTCGTACCCTCACCTGGACCCTAAACCGTCCCCGTCCCCTAACCCTAACCCGAACCCTAACCCTAACCCTTCCCCGTAGCCTGACCCTCACCCATCCCCTAATCCTAACCCGTACGCTGACACTAAGCCGCGCCCTCACACGTACGCTCCCCCTAAAGCGTTGTCGTACCCTCACCTAGACCCTAAACCGTCCCCGTCCCGTAACCCTAACCCTAGCCCGAACCCTAAACCTAACCCTTCCCCGAAGCCTGACCCTCACCCGTCCCATATCCTAACCAGTACGCTGACACTAACCCGCGCCCTCACACGTACGCTCCCCCTAAAGCGTTGTCGTACCCTCACCTGGACCCTAAACCGTCCCCGTCCCCTAACCCTAACCCTAGCCCGAACCCTAACCCTAACAATTCCCCGAAGCCTGACCCTCACCCGTCCCCTAATCCTAACCCGTACGCTGACAGTAAACCGCGCCCTCACACGTACGCTCCCCCTAAAGCGTTGTCGTACCCTCACCTGGACCCTAAACCGTCCCCGTCCCCTAACCCTAACCCTAGCCCGAACCCTAACCCTAACCCTTCCCCGAAGCCTGACCCTCACCCGTCCCCTAAAGCTAACCCGTACGCTGACACTAACCCGCGCCATCACACGTACGCTCCCCCTAAAGCGTTGTCGTACCCTCACCTGGACCCTAAACCATCCCCGTCCCCTAACCCTAACCCTAGCCCGAAACCTAACCCTAACACTTCCCCGAAGCCTGACCCTCACCCGTCCCCTAATCCTAACCCGTACGCTGACACTAACCCGCGCCCTCACACGTACGCTCCCCCTAAAGCGTTGTCGTACCCTCACCTGGACAATAAACCGTCCCCGTCCCCTAACCCTAACCCTAGCCCGAACCCTAACCCTAACCCTTCCCCGAAGCCTGACCCTCACCCGTCCCCTAATCCTAAACCGTACGCAGACACTAAGCCGCGCCCTCACACGTACGCTCCCCCTAAAGTGTTGTCGTACCCTCACCTGGACCCTAAACCGTCCCCGTCCCCTAACCCTAACCCTAGCCCGAACCCTAACCCTAACCCTTCCCCGAAGCCTGACCCTCACCCGTCCCCTAATCCTAACCCATACGCTGACACTAACCCGCGCCCTCACACGTACGCTCCACCTAAAGCGTTGTCGTACCCTCACCTGGACCCTAAACCGTCCCCGTCCCCTAACCCTAACCCTAGCCCGAACCCTAACCCTAACCATTCCCCGAAGCCTGACCCTCACCCGTCCCCTAATCCTAACCCGTACGCTGACACTAACCCGCGCCCTCACACGTACACTCCCCCTAAAGTATTGTCGTACCCTCACCTGGACCCTAAACCGTCCCCGTCCCCTAATCCTAACCCTAGCCCGAGCCCCAACCCTAACCCTTCCCCGAAGCCTGACACTCACCCGTCCCGTAATCCTAACCCGTACGCTGACACTAACACGCGCCCTCACACGTACGCTCCCCCTAAAGCGTTGTCGTACCCTCACCTGGACCCTAAACCGTCCCCGTCCCCTAACCCTAACCCTAGCCCGAACCCTAACCCTAACCCTTCCCCGAAGCCTGACCCTCACCCGTCCCCTAATCCTAGCCCGTACGCTGACGCTAACCCGCGCCCTCACACGTACGCTCCCCCTAAAGCGTTGTCGTACCCTCACCTGGACCCTAAACCGTCCCCGTCCCCTAACCCTAACCCTAGCCCGAACCCTAACCCTAACCCTTCCCCGAAGCCTGACCCTCACCCATCCCCTAATCCTAACCCATACGCTGACACTAAGCCGCGCCCTCACACGTACGCTCCCCCTAAAGCGTTTTCGTACCCTCACCTGGACCCTAAACCGTCCCCGTCCCCTAACCCTAACCCTAGCCCGAACCCTAACCCTAACCCTTCCCCGAATCCTGACACTCACCCGTCCCCTAATCCTAACCCGTACGCTGACACCAACCCGCGCCCTCACACGTACGCTCCCCCTAAGGCGTTGTCGTACCCTCACCTGGACCCTAAATCGTCCCCGTCCCCTAACCCTAACCCTAGCCGGAACCGTAACACTAACCCTTCCCCGAAGCCTGAACCTCACCTGTCCCCTAATCCTAACCCGTACCCTGACACTAACCCGCGCCCTCACACGTACGCTCCCCCTAAACAGTTGTCGTACCCTCACCTGGACGGTAAACTGTCCCCGCCCCCTAACCCTAACCCTAGGCCGAACCCTAACCCTAACCCTTCCCCGAAGCCTGACCCTCACCCGTCCCCTAATCCTAACCCGTACGCTAACATTAACCCGCGCCCTCACACGTACGCTCCCCCTAAAGCGTTGTCGTACCCTCACCTGGACCCTAAACCGTCCTCCGTCCCCTAACCCTAACCCTAGCCCGAACCCTAACCCTAACCCTTCCCCGAAGCCTGACCCTCACCCGTCCCCTAATCCTAACCCGTACGCTGACACTAACCCGTGCCCTCATATGTACGCGCCCCCTAAAGCGTTGTCATACCCTCACCTGGACCCTAAACCGTCCCCGTCCCCTAACCCTAACCCTAGCCCGAACCCTAACCCTAACCCTTCCCCGAAGCCTGACCCTCACCCGTCCCCTAATCCTAACCCAGACGCTGACACTAACCCGCGCCCTCACACGTACGTTCCCCCTAAAGCGTTGTCGTACCCTCACCTAGACCCTAAACCGTCCGCGTCCCCTAACCCTAACCCTAGCCCGAACCCTATCCCTAAAGCTTCCCCGAAGCCTGACCCTCACCCGTCCCCTAATCCTAACCCGTACGATGACACTAACCCGCGCCCTCACACGTTCGCTCCCCCTAAAGCGTTGTCGAAACCTCACCTGGACCCTAAACCGTCCCCGTCCCCTAACGATAACCCTAGCCCGAACTCTAACCCTAACACTTCCCCGAAGCCTGACCCTCACCCGTCCCCTAATCCTAACCCGTACGCTGACACTAACCCGCGCCCTCACACGTACGCTCCCCCTAAAGTGTTGTCGTACCCTCACCTGGACCCTAAACCGTCCCCATCCCCTAACCCTAAACCTAGCCCGAACCCTAACCCTAACCCTTCCCCGAAGCCTGACCCTCACCCGTCCCCTAATCCTAACCCGTACGCTGACACTAACCCGCGCCCCCACACGTACGCTCCCCGTAAAGCGTTGTCGTACCCTCACCTGGACCCTAAACCTTCCCCGTCCCCTAACCCTAACCCTAGCCCGAACCCTAACCCTAACCCTTCCCCGAAGCCTGACCCTCACCCATCCCCTAATCCTAACCCGTACGATGACACTAACCCGCGCCCTCACACGTACGCTCCCGCTAAAGCGTTGTTGTACCCTCACCTGGACCGTAAACCGTCCCCGCCCCGTAACCCTAACCCTAGCCCGAACCCTAACCCTAAACCTTCCCCGAAGCCTGACCCTCACCCGTCCCCTAATCCTAACCCGTACGCTGACACTAACCCGCGCCCTCACACGTACGCTCCCCCTAAAGCGTTGTCGTACCCTCACCTGGACCCTAAACCGTCCCCGTCCCCTAACCCTAACCCTAGCCCGAACCCTAACCCTAACCCTTCCCCGAAGCCTGACCCTCACCCGTCCCCTAATCCTAACCCGTACGCTGACATTAACCCGCGCCCTCACACGTACGCTCCCCCTAAAGCGTTGTCGTACCCTCACCTGGACCCTAAACCGTCCCCGTCCCCTAACCCTAACCCTAGCCCGAAACCTAACCCTAACCCTTCCCCGAAGCGTGACCCTCACCCGTCCCCTATTCCTAACCCGTACGCTGGCACTAACCCGTGCCCTCACACGTACGCTCCCCCTAAAGCGTTGTCCTACCCTCACCTGGACCCTAAACCGTCCCCGTCCCCTAACCCTAACCCTAGCCCGAACCCTAACCCTAACCCTTCCCTGAAGCCTGACCCTCACCCGTCCCCTAACCCTAACCCGTACGCTGACACTAACCAGCGCCCTCACACGTACGCACCCCCTAAAGCGTTGTCGTACCCTCACCTGGACCCTAAACCGTCCCCGTCCCCTAACACTAACCCTAGCCCGAACCCTAAACCTAACCCTTCCCCGAAGCCTGACCCTCACCCGTCCCCTAATCCTAACCCGAACTCTGACACTAAGCCGCGCCCTCACACGTACGCTCCCCCTAAAGCGCTGTCGTACCCTCACCTGGACCCTAAACGGTCCCCGTCCCCTAACCCTAACCCTAGCCCGAACCCTAACCCTAACCCTTCCCCGAAGCCTGACCCTCACCCGTCCCCTAATCCTAACCCGTACGCTGACGCTAACCCGCGCCCTCACACGTACGCTCCCCCTAAAGCGTTGTCGTACCCTCACCTGGACCCTAAACCGTCCCCGTGCCCTAACCCTAACCCTAGCCCGAACCCTAACCCTAACCCTTCCCCGAAGCCTGACCCTCACCCGTCCCGTAATCCTAACCCGTACGCTGACACTAACCCGCGCCCTCACACGTATGCTCCCCCTAAAGCGTTGTCGTACCCTCACCTGGACCCTAAACCGTCCCCGTCCCCTAACCCTAACCCTATCACGAAGCCTAACCCTAACACTTCCCCGAAGCCTGACCCTCACCCGTCCCCTAATCCTAACCCATACGCTGACACTAACCCGCGCCCTCACACGTACGCTCCCCCTAAAGTGTTGTCGTACCCTCACCTGGACCCTAAACCGTCCCCGTCCCCTAACCCTAACCCTAGCCCGAACCCTAACCCTAACTCTTCCCCGAAGCCTGACCCTCACCCGTCCCCTAATCCTAACCCGTACGCTTACACTAACCCATGCCCTCACACGTACGCTCCCCCTAAAGCGTTGTCGTACCCTCACCTGGACCCTAAACCGTCCCCGTCCCCTAACACTAACCCTAGCCCGAACCCTAACCCTAACCCTTCCCTGAAGCCTGACCCTCACCCGTCCCCTAATCCTAACCCGTACGCTGACACTAACCAGCGCCCTCACACGTACGCACCCCCTAAAGCGTTGTCGTACCCTCACCTGGACCCTAAACCGTCCCCGTCCCCTAACCCTAACCCTAGCCCGAACCCTAAACCTAACCCTTCCCCGAAGCCTGACCCTCACCCGTCCCCTAATCCTAACCCGTACTCTGACACTAAGCCGCGCCCTCACACGTACGCTCCCCCTAAAGCGCTGTCGTACCCTCACCTGGACCCTAAACCGTCCCCGTCCCCTAACCCTAATCCTAGCCCGAACCCTAACCCTAACCCTTCCCCGAAGCCTGACCCTCACCCGTCCCCTAATCCTAACCCGTACGCTGACACTAACCCGCGCCCTCACACGTACGCTCCCCCTAAAGCGTTGTCGTACCCTCACCTGGACCCTAAACCGTCCCCGTCCCCTAACCCTAACCCTAGCCCGAACCCTAACCCTAACCCTTCCCCGAAGCCTGACCCTCACCCGTCCCCTAATCCTAACCCGTACGCTGACACTAACCCACGCCCTCACACGTACGCTCCCCCTAAAGCGTTGTCGTACCCTCACCTGGACCCTAAACCGTCCCCGTCCCCTAACCCTAACCCTAGCCCGAACCCTAACCCTAACCCTTCCCCGAAGCCTGACCCTCACCCGTCCCCTAATCCTAACCCGTATGCTGACACTAACCCGTGCCCTCACACGTACGCTCCCCCTAAAGCGTTGTCGTACCCTCACCTGGACCCTAAACCGTCCCCGTCACCTAACCCTAACCCTAGCCCGAACCCTAACCCTAACCCTTCCCCGAAGCCTGACCCTCACCCGTCCCCTAATCCTAACCCGTACGCTGACGCTAACCCGCGCCCTCACACGTACGCTCCCCCTAAAGCGTTGTCGTACGCTCACCTGGACCCTAAACCGTCCCCGTCCCCTAACCCTAACCCTAGCCCGAACCCTAACCCTAACCCTTCCCCGAAGCCTGACCCTCACCCGTCCCCTAATCCTAACCCGTACGCTGACGCTAACCCGCGCCCTCACACGTACGCTCCCCCTAAAGCGTTGTCGTACCCTCACCTGGACCCTAAACCGGCCCCGTCCCCTAACCCTAACCCTAGCCCGAACCCTAACCCTAACCCTTCCCCGAAGCGTGACCCTCACCCGTCCCCTAATCCTAACCCGTACTCTGACGCTAACCCACGCCCTCACACGTACGCTCCCCCTAAAGCGTTGTCGTACCCTCACCTGGACCCTAAACCGTCCCCGTCCCCTAACCCTAACCCTAGCCCGAACCCTAACCCTAACCCTTCCCCGAAGCCTGACCCTCACCCGTCCCCTAATCCTAACCCGTACGCTGACACTAAGCCGCGCCCTCACACGTACGCTCCCCCTAAAGCGTTGTCGTACCCTCACCTGGACCCTAAACCGTCCCCGTCCCCTAACCCTATCCCTAGCCCGAACCCTAACCCTAACCCTTCCCCGAAGCCTGACCCTCACCCGTCCCCTAATCCTAACCCGTACGCTGACACTAAGCCGCGCCCTCACACGTACGCTCCCCCTAAAGTGTTGTCGTACCCTCACCTGGACCCTAAACCGTCCCCATCCCCTAACCCTAAACCTAGCCCGAACCCTAACCCTAACCCTTCCCCGAAGCCTGACCCTCACCCGTCCCCTAATCCTAACCCGTACGCTGACACTAACCCGCGCCCCCACACGTACGCTCCCCGTAAAGCGTTGTCGTACGCTCACCTGGACCCTAAAACTTCCCCGTCCCCTAACCCTAACCCTAGCCCGAACCCTAACCCTAACCCTTCCCCGAAGCCTGACCCTCACCCATCCCCTAATCCTAACCCGTACGATGACACTAACCCGCGCCCTCACACGTACGCTCCCGCTAAAGCGTTGTTGTACCCTCACCTGGACCGTAAACCGTCCCCGCCCCGTAACCCTAACCCTAGCTCGAACCCTAACCCTAAACCTTCCCCGAAGCCTGACCCTCACCCGTCCCCTAATCCTAACCCGTACGCTGTCACTAACCCGCGCCCTCACACGTACGCTCCCCCTAAAGCGTTGTCGTACCCTCACCTGGACCCTAAACCGTCCCCGTCCCCTAACCCTAACCCTAGCCCGAACCCTAACCCTAACCCTTCCCCGAAGCCTGACCCTCACCCGTCCCCTAATCCTAACCCGTACGCTGACATTAACCCGCGCCCTCACACGTACGCTCCCCCTAAAGCGTTGTCGTACCCTCACCTGGACCCTAAACCGTCCCCGTCCCCTAACCCTAACCCTAGCCCGAACCCTAACCCTAACACTTCCCCGAAGCGTGACCCTCACCCGTCCCCTAATCCTAACCCGTACGCTGGCACTAACCCGTGCCCTCACACGTACGCTCCCCCTAAAGCGTTGTCCTACCCTCACCTGGACCCTAAACCGTCCCCGTCCCCTAACCCTAACCCTAGCCCGAACCCTAACCCTAACCCTTCCCTGAAGCCTGACCCTCACCCGTCCCCTAACCCTAACCCGTACGCTGACACTAACCAGCGCCCTCACACGTACGCACCCCCTAAAGCGTTGTCGTACCCTCACCTGGACCCTAAACCGTCCCCGTCCCCTAACACTAACCCTAGCCCGAACCCTAAACCTAACCCTTCCCCGAAGCCTGACCCTCACCCGTCCCCTAATCCTAACCCGTACTCTGACACTAAGCCGCGCCCTCACACGTACGCTCCCCCTAAAGCGCTGTCGTACCCTCACCTGGACCCTAAACGGTCCCCGTCCCCTAACCCTAACCCTAGCCCGAACCCTAACCCTAACCCTTCCCCGAAGCCTGACCCTCACCCGTCCCCTAATCCTAACCCGTACGCTGACGCTAACCCGCGCCCTCACACGTACGCTCCCCCTAAAGCGTTGTCGTACCCTCACCTGGACCCTAAACCGTCCCCGTGCCCTAACCCTAACCCTAGCCCGAACCCTAACCCTAACCCTTCCCCGAAGCCTGACCCTCACCCGTCCCGTAATCCTAACCCGTACGCTGACACTAACCCGCGCCCTCACACGTATGCTCCCCCTAAAGCGTTGTCGTACCCTCACCTGGACCCTAAACCGTCCCCGTCCCCTAACCCTAACCCTATCACGAAGCCTAACCCTAACACTTCCCCGAAGCCTGACCCTCACCCGTCCCCTAATCCTAACCCATACGCTGACACTAACCCGCGCCCTCACACGTACGCTCCCCCTAAAGTGTTGTCGTACCCTCACCTGGACCCTAAACCGTCCCCGTCCCCTAACCCTAACCCTAGCCCGAACCCTAACCCTAACTCTTCCCCGAAGCCTGACACTCACCCGTCCCCTAATCCTAACCCGTACGCTTACACTAACCCATGCCCTCACACGTACGCTCCCCCTAAAGCGTTGTCGTACCCTCACCTGGACCCTAAACCGTCCCCGTCCCCTAACACTAACCCTAGCCCGAACCCTAACCCTAACCCTTCCCTGAAGCCTGACCCTCACCCGTCCCCTAATCCTAACTCGTACGCTGACACTAACCAGCGCCCTCACACGTACGCACCCCCTAAAGCGTTGTCGTACCCTCACCTGGACCCTAAACCGTCCCCGTCCCCTAACCCTAACCCTAGCCCGAACCCTAAACCTTACCCTTCCCCGAAGCCTGACACTCACCCGTCCCCTAATCCTAACCCGTACGCTGATGCTAACCCGCGCCCTCACACGTACGCTCCCCCTAAAGCGTTCTCGTACCCTCACCTGGACCCTAAACCGTCCCCGTCCCCTAACCCTATCCCTAGCCCGAACCCTAACCCTAACCCTTCCCCGAAGCCTGACACTCACCCGTCCCCTAATCCTAACCCGTACGCTGATGCTAACCCGCGCCCTCACACGTACGCTCCCCCTAAAGCGTTGTCGTACCCTCACCTGGACCCTAAACCGTCCCCGTCCCCTAACCCTAACCCTAGCCCGAACCCTAACCCTAACCCTTCCCCGAAGCCTGACCCTCACCCGTCCCCTAATCCTAACCCGTACGCTGACGCTAACCCGCGCCCTCACACGTACGCTCCCCCTAAAGCGTTGTCGTACCCTCACCTGGACCCTAAACGGTCCCCGTCCCCTAACCCTAACCCTAGCCCGAACCCTAACCCTAACCCTTCCCCGAAGCCTGACCCTCACCCGTCCCCTAATCCTAACCCGTACGCTGACGCTAACCCGCGCCCTCACACGTACGCTCCCCCTAAAGCGTTGTCGTACCCTCACCTGGACCCTAAACCGTCCCCATCCCCTAACCCTAACCCTACCCCGAACCCTAACCCTAACTCTTCCCCGAAGCCTGACCCTCACCCGTCCCCTAATCCTAACCCGTACGCTGACACTAACCCGCGCCCTCACACGTACGCTCCCCCTAAAGCGTTGTCGTACCCTCACCTGGACCCTAAACCGTCCCCGTCCCCTAACCCTAACCCTAGCCCGAACCCTAACCCTAACCCTTCCCCGAAACCTGACCCTCACCCGTCCCCTAATCCTAACCCGTACGCTGACACTAACCCGCGCCCTCACACGTACGCTCCCCCTAAAGCGTTGTCGTACCCTCACCTGGACCCTAAACCGTCCCCGTCCCCTAACCCTAATCCTAGCCCGAACCCTAACCCTAACCCTTCCCCGAAGCCTGACCCTCACCCGTCCCCTAATCCTAACCCGTACGCTGACGCTAACCCGCGCCCTCACACGTACGCTCCCCCTAAAGCGTTGTCGTACCCTCACCTGGACCCTAAACCGGCCCCGTCCCCTAACCCTAACCCTAGCCCGAACCCTAACCCTAACCCTTCCCCGAAGCGTGACCCTCACCCGTCCCCTAATCCTAACCCGTACGCTGACACTAACCCGTGCCGTCACACGTACGCTCCCCCTAAAGCGTTGTCGTACCCTCACCTGGACCCTAAGCCGTCCCCGTCCCCTAACCCTAACCCTAGCCCGAACCCTAACCCTAACCCTTCCCCGAAGCCTGACCCTCACCCGTCCCCTAATCCTAACCCGTACGCTGACACTAAGCCGCGCCCTCACACGTACGCTCCCCCTAAAGCGTTGTCGTACCCTCACCTGGACCCTAAACCGTCCCCGTCCCCTAACCCTAACCCTAGCCCGAACCCTAACCCTAACCCTTCCCCGAAGCCTGAACCTCACCCGTCCCCTAAACCTAACCCGTACGCTGACACTAACCCGCGCCCTCACACGTACGCTCCCCCTAAAGCGTTGTCGTACCCTCACCTGGACCCTAAACCGTCCCCGTCCCCTAACCCTAACCCTAGCCCGAACCCTAACCCTAACCCTTCCCCGAAGCGTGACCCTCACCCGTCCCCTAATCCTAACCCGTACGCTGACACTAACCCGCGTCCTCACACGTACGCTCCCCCTAAAGCGTTGTCGTACCCTCACCTGGACCCTAAACCGTCCCCGTCCCCTAACCCTAACCCTAGCCCGAACCCTAACCCTAACCCTTCCCCGAAGCCTGACCCTCACCCGTCCCCTAATCCTAACCCGTACGCTGACGCTAACCCGCGCCCTCACACGTACGCTCCCACTAAAGCGTTGTCGTACCCTCACCTGGACCCTAAACCGTCCCCGTCCCCTAACCCTAACCCTAGCCCGAACCCTAACCCTAACCCTTCCCCGAAGCCTGACCCTCACCCGTCCCCTAATCCTAACCCGTACGCTGACGCTAACCCGCGCCCTCACACGTACGCTCCCCCTAAAGCGTTGTCGTTCCCTCACCTGGACCCTAAACGGTCCCCGTCCCCTAACCCTAACCCTAGACCGAACCCTAACCCTAACCCTTCCCCGAAGCCTGACCCTCACCCGTCCCCTAATCCTAACCCGTACGCTGACGCTAACCCGCGCCATCACACGTACGCTCCCCCTAAAGCGTTGTCGTACCCTCACCTGGACCCTAAACCGTCCCCGTCCCCTAACCCTAACCCTAGCCCGAACCCTAACCCTAACTCTTCCCCGAAGCCTGACCCTCACCCGTCCCCATATCCTAACCCGTACGCTTACAGTAACCCGTGCCCTCACACGTACGCTCCCCCTAAAGCGTTGTCGTACCCTCACCTGGACCCTAAACCGTCCCCGTCCCCTAACCCTAACCCTAGCCCGAACCCTAACCCTAAGCCTTCCACGAAGCCTGAACCTCACCCGTCCCCTAATCCTAACCCGCACGCTGACACTAACCCGCGCCCTCACACGTACGCTCCCCCTAAAGCGTTGTCGTACCCTCACCTGCACCCTAAACCGTCCCCGTCCCCTAACCCTAACCCTAGCCCGAACCCTAACCCTAACCCTTCCCCGAAGCGTGACCCTCACCCGTCCCCTAATCCTAACCCGTACGCTGACACTAACCCGTGCCCTCACACGTACGCTCCCCCTAAAGTGTTGTCCTACCCTCACCTGGACCCTAAACCGTCCCCGTCCCCTAACCCTAACCCTAGCCCGAACCCTAACCCTAACCCTTCCCTGAAGCCTGACCCTCACCCGTCCCCTAATCCTAACCCGTACGCTGACACTAACCAGCGCCCTCACACGTACGCACCCCCTAAAGCGTTGTCGTACCCTCACCTGGACCCTAAACCGTCCCCGTCCCCTAACCCTAACCCTAGCCCGAACCCTAAACCTAACCCTTCCCCGAAGCCTGACCCTCACCCGTCCCCTAATCCTAACCCGTACTCTGACACTAAGCCGCGCCCTCACACGTACGCTCCCCCTAAAGCGCTGTCGTACCCTCACCTGGACCCTAAACGGTCCCCGTCCCCTAACCCTAACCCTAGCCCGAACCCTAACCCTAACCCTTCCCCGAAGCCTGACCCTCACCCGTCCCCTAATCCTAACCCGTACGCTGACGCTAACACGCGCCCTCACACGTACGCTCCCCCTAAAGCGTTGTCGTACCCTCACCTGGACCCTAAACCGTCCCCGTGCCCTAACCCTAACCCTAGCCCGAACCCTAACCCTAACCCTTCCCCGAAGCCTGACCCTCACCCGTCCCGTAATCCTAACCCGTACGCTGACACTAACCCGCGCCCTCACACGTATGCTCCCCCTAAAGCGTTGTCGTACCCTCACCTGGACCCTAAACCGTCCCCGTCCCCTAACCCTAACCCTATCACGAAGCCTAACCCTAACACTTCCCCGAAGCCTGACCCTCACCCGTCCCCTAATCCTAACCCGTACGCTGACACTAACCCGCGCCCTCACACGTACGCTCCCCCTAAAGTGTTGTCGTACCCTCACCTGGACCCTAAACCGTCCCCGTCCCCTAACCCTAACCCTAGCCCGAACCCTAACCCTAACTCTTCCCCGAAGCCTGACCCTCACCCGTCCCCTAATCCTAACCCGTACGCTTACACTAACCCATGCCCTCACACGTACGCTCCCCCTAAAGCGTTGTCGTACCCTCACCTGGACCCTAAACCGTCCCCGTCCCCTAACACTAACCCTAGCCCGAACCCTAACCCTAACCCTTCCCCGAAGCCTGAACCTCACCCGTCCCCTAATCCTAACCCGTACGCTGACACTAACCCGCGCCCTCACACGTACGCTCCCCCTAAAGCGTTGTCGTACCCTCACCTGGACCCTAAACCGTCCCTGTCCCCTAACCCTAACCCTAGCCCGAACCCTAACCCTAACCCTTCCCTGAAGCGTGACCCTCACCCGTCCCCTAATCCTAACCCGTACGCTAACACTAACCCGCACCCTCACACGTACGCTCCCCCTAAAGCGTTGTCGTACCCTCACCTGGACCCTAAACCGTCCCCGTCCCCTAACCCTAACCCTAGCCCGAACCCTAACCGTAACACTTCCCCGAAGCCTGACCCTCACCCGTCCCCTAATCCTAACCCGTACGCTGACGCTAACACGCCCCCTCACACGTACGCTCCCCCTAAAGCGTTGTCGTACCCTCATCTGTACTCTAAACCGTCCCCGTCCCCTAACCCTAACCCTAGCCCGAACCCTAACCCTAACCCTTCCCCGAAGCCTGACCCTCACCCGTCCCCTAATCCTAACCCGTACGCTGACACTAACCCGCGCCCTCACACGTACGCTCCCCCTAAAGCGTTGTCGTACCCTCACATGGACCCTAAACCGTCCCCATCCCCTAACCCTAACCCTAGCCCGAACCCTAACCCTAACCCTTCCCCGAAGCCTGACCCTCACCCGTCCCCTAATCCTAACCCGTACGCTGACACTAACCCGTGCCCTCACACGTACGCTCCCCCTAAAGCGTTGTCGTACCCTCACCTGGACCCTAAACCGTCCCCGTCCCCTAACCCTAACCCTAGCCCGAACCCTAACACTAACCCTTCCCCGAAGCCTGACCCTCACCCGTCCCCTAATCCTAACCCGTACGCTGACACTAACCAGCGCCCTCACACGTACGCACCCCCTAAAGCGTTGTCGTACCCTCACCTGGACCCTAAACCGTCCCCGTCCCCTAACCCTAACCCTAGCCCGAACCCTAAACCTAACCCTTCCCCGAAGCCTGACCCTCACCCGTCCCCTAATCCTAACCCGTACTCTGACACTAAGCCGCGCCCTCACACGTACGCTCCCCCTAAAGCGCTGTCGTACCCTCACCTGGACCCTAAACCGTCCCCGTCCCCTAACCCTAATCCTAGCCCGAACCCTAACCCTAACCCTTCCCCGAAGCCTGACCCTCACCCGTCCCCTAATCCTAACCCGTACGCTGACACTAACCCGCGCCCTCACACGTACGCTCCCCCTAAAGCGTTGTCGTACCCTCACCTGGACCCTAAACCGTCCCCGTCCCCTAACCCTAACCCTAGCCCGAACCCTAACCCTAACCCTTCCCCGAAGCCTGACCCTCACCCGTCCCCTAATCCTAACCCGTACGCTGACACTAACCCACGCCCTCACACGTACGCTCCCCCTAAAGCGTTGTCGTACCCTCACCTGGACCCTAAACCGGCCCCGTCCCCTAACCCTAACCCTAGCCCGAACCCTAACCCTAACCCTTCCCCGAAGCCTGACCCTCACCCGTCCCCTAATCCTAACCCGTATGCTGACACTAACCCGTGCCCTCACACGTACGCTCCCCCTAAAGCGTTGTCGTACCCTCACCTGGACCCTAAACCGTCCCCGTCACCTAACCCTAACCCTAGCCCGAACCCTAACCCTAACCCTTCCCCGAAGCCTGACCCTCACCCGTCCCCTAATCCTAACCCGTACGCTGACGCTAACCCGCGCCCTCACACGTACGCTCCCCCTAAAGCGTTGTCGTACCCTCACCTGGACCCTAAACCGTCCCCGTCCCCTAACCCTAACCCTAGCCCGAACCCTAACCCTAACCCTTCCCCGAAGCCTGACCCTCACCCGTCCCCTAATCCTAACCCGTACGCTGACGCTAACCCGCGCCCTCACACGTACGCTCCCCCTAAAGCGTTGTCGTACCCTCACCTGGACCCTAAACCGGCCCCGTCCCCTAACCCTAACCCTAGCCCGAACCCTAACCCTAACCCTTCCCCGAAGCGTGACCCTCACCCGTCCCCTAATCCTAACCCGTACTCTGACGCTAACCCACGCCCTCACACGTATGCTCCCCCTAAAGCGTTGTCGTACCCTCACCTGGACCCTAAACCGTCCCCGTCCCCTAACCCTAAACCTAGCCCGAACCCTAACCCTAACCCTTCCCCGAAGCCTGACCCTCACCCGTCCCCTAATCCTAACCCGTACGCTGACACTAAGCCGCGCCCTCACACGTACGCTCCCCCTAAAGCGTTGTCGTACCCTCACCTGGACCCTAAACGGTCCCCGTCCCCTAACCCTAACCCTAGCCCGAACCCTAACCCTAACCCTTCCCCGAAGCCTGACCCTCACCCGTCCCCTAATCCTAACCCGTACGCTGACGCTAACCCGCGCCCTCACACGTACGCTCCCCCTAAAGCGTTGTCGTACCCTCACCTGGACCCTAAACCGTCCCCATCCCCTAACCCTAACCCTACCCCGAACCCTAACCCTAACTCTTCCCCGAAGCCTGACCCTCACCCGTCCCCTAATCCTAACCCGTACGCTGACACTAACCCGCGCCCTCACACGTACGCTCCCCCTAAAGCGTTGTCGTACCCTCACCTGGACCCTAAACCGTCCCCGTCCCCTAACCCTAACCCTAGCCCGAACCCTAACCCTAACCCTTCCCCGAAGCCTGACCCTCACCCGTCCCCTAATCCTAACCCGTATGCTGACACTAACCCGCGCCCTCACACGTACGCTCCCCCTAAAGCGTTGTCGTACCCTCACCTGGACCCTAAACCGTCCCCGTCCCCTAACCCTAATCCTAGCCCGAACCCTAACCCTAACCCTTCCCCGAAGCCTGACCCTCACCCGTCCCCTAATCCTAACCCGTACGCTGACGCTAACCCGCGCCCTCACACGTACGCTCCCCCTAAAGCGTTGTCGTACCCTCACCTGGACCCTAAACCGGCCCCGTCCCCTAACCCTAACCCTAGCCCGAACCCTAACCCTAACCCTTCCCCGAAGCGTGACCCTCACCCGTCCCCTAATCCTAACCCGTACGCTGACACTAACCCGTGCCCTCACACGTACGCTCCCCCTAAAGCGTTGTCGTACCCTCACCTGGACCCTAAGCCGTCCCCGTCCCCTAACCCTAACCCTAGCCCGAACCCTAACCCTAACCCTTCCCCGAAGCCTGACCCTCACCCGTCCCCTAATCCTAACCCGTACGCTGACACTAAGCCGCGCCCTCACACGTACGCTCCCCCTAAAGCGTTGTCGTACCCTCACCTGGACCCTAAACCGTCCCCGTCCCCTAACCCTAACCCTAGCCCGAACCCTAACCCTAACCCTTCCCCGAAGCCTGAACCTCACCCGTCCCCTAAACCTAACCCGTACGCTGACACTAACCCGCGCCCTCACACGTACGCTCCCCCTAAAGCGTTGTCGTACCCTCACCTGGACCCTAAACCGTCCCCGTCCCCTAACCCTAACCCTAGCCCGAACCCTAACCCTAACCCTTCCCCGAAGCGTGACCCTCACCCGTCCCCTAATCCTAACCCGTACGCTGACACTAACCCGCGCCCTCACACGTACGCTCCCCCTAAAGCGTTGTCGTACCCTCACCTGGACCCTAAACCGTCCCCGTCACCTAACCCTAACCCTAGCCCGAACCCTAACCCTAACCCTTCCCCGAAGCCTGACCCTCACCCGTCCCCTAATCCTAACCCGTACGCTGACGCTAACCCGCGCCCTCACACGTACGCTCCCCCTAAAGCGTTGTCGTACCCTCACCTGGACCCTAAACCGTCCCCGTCCCCTAACCCTAACCCTAGCCCGAACCCTAACCCTAACCCTTCCCCGAAGCCTGACCCTCACCCGTCCCCTAATCCTAACCCGTACGCTGACGCTAACCCGCGCCCTCACACGTACGCTCCCCCTAAAGCGTTGTCGTTCCCTCACCTGGACCCTAAACGGTCCCCGTCCCCTAACCCTAACCCTAGCCCGAACCCTAACCCTAACCCTTCCCCGAAGCCTGACCCTCACCCGTCCCCTAATCCTAACCCGTACGCTGACGCTAACCCGCGCCATCACACGTACGCTCCCCCTAAAGCGTTGTCGTACCCTCACCTGGACCCTAAACCGTCCCCGTCCCCTAACCCTAACCCTAGCCCGAACCCTAACCCTAACTCTTCCCCGAAGCCTGACCCTCACCCGTCCCCATATCCTAACCCGTACGCTTACACTAACCCGTGCCCTCACACGTACGCTCCCCCTAAAGCGTTGTCGTACCCTCACCTGGACCCTAAACCGTCCCCGTCCCCTAACCCTAACCCTAGCCCGAACCCTAACCCTAAGCCTTCCACGAAGCCTGAACCTCACCCGTCCCCTAATCCTAACCCGCACGCTGACACTAACCCGCGCCCTCACACGTACGCTCCCCCTAAAGCGTTGTCGTACCCTCACCTGCACCCTAAACCGTCCCCGTCCCCTAACCCTAACCCTAGCCCGAACCCTAACCCTAACCCTTCCCCGAAGCGTGACCCTCACCCGTCCCCTAATCCTAACCCGTACGCTGACACTAACCCGTGCCCTCACACGTACGCTCCCCCTAAAGCGTTGTCCTACCCTCACCTGGACCCTAAACCGTCCCCGTCCCCTAACCCTAACCCTAGCCCGAACCCTAACCCTAACCCTTCCCTGAAGCCTGACCCTCACCCGTCCCCTAATCCTAACCCGTACGCTGACACTAACCGGCGCCCTCACACGTACGCACCCCCTAAAGCGTTGTCGTACCCTCACCTGGACCCTAAACCGTCCCCGTCCCCTAACACTAACCCTAGCCCGAACCCTAAACCTAACCCTTCCCCGAAGCCTGACCCTCACCCGTCCCCTAATCCTAACCCGTACTCTGACACTAAGCAGCGCCCTCACACGTACGCTCCCCCTAAAGCGCTGTCGTACCCTCACCTGGACCCTAAACGGTCCCCGTCCCCTAACCCTAACCCTAGCCCGAACCCTAACCCTAACCCTTCCCCGAAGCCTGACCCTCACCCGTCCCCTAATCCTAACCCGTACGCTGACGCTAACCCGCGCCCTCACACGTACGCTCCCCCTAAAGCGTTGTCGTACCCTCACCTGGACCCTAAACCGTCCCCGTCCCCTAACCCTAACCCTAGCCCGAACCCTAACCCTAACCCTTCCCCGAAGCCTGACCCTCACCCGTCCCCTAATCCTAACCCGTACGCTGACACTAACCCACGCCCTCACACGTACGCTCCCCCTAAAGCGTTGTCGTACCCTCACCTGGACCCTAAACCGTCCCCGTCCCCTAACCCTAACCCTAGCCCGAACCCTAACCCTAACCCTTCCCCGAAGCCTGACCCTCACCCGTCCCCTAATCCTAACCCGTATGCTGACACTAACCCGTGCCCTCACACGTACGCTCCCCCTAAAGCGTTGTCGTACCCTCACCTGGACCCTAAACCGTCCCCGTCCCCTAACCCTAACCCTAGCCCGAACCCTAACCCTAACCCTTCCCCGAAGCCTGACCCTCACCCGTCCCCTAATCCTAACCCGTACGCTGACGCTAACCCGCGCCCTCACACGTACGCTCCCCCTAAAGCGTTGTCGTACGCTCACCTGGACCCTAAACCGTCCCCGTCCCCTAACCCTAACCCTAGCCCGAACCCTAACCCTAACCCTTCCCCGAAGCCTGACCCTCACCCGTCCCCTAATCCTAACCCTTACGCTGACGCTAACCCGCGCCCTCACACGTACGCTCCCCCTAAAGCGTTGTCGTACCCTCACCTGGACCCTAAACCGGCCCCGTCCCCTAACCCTAACCCTAGCCCGAACCCTAACCCTAACCCTTCCCCGAAGCGTGACCCTCACCCGTCCCCTAATCCTAACCCGTACTCTGACGCTAACCCACGCCCTCACACGTACGCTCCCCCTAAAGCGTTGTCGTACCCTCACCTGGACCCTAAACCGTCCCCGTCCCCTAACCCTAACCCTAGCCCGAACCCTAACCCTAACCCTTCCCCGAAGCCTGACCCTCACCCGTCCCCTAATCCTAACCCGTACGCTGACACTAAGCCGCGCCCTCACACGTACGCTCCCCCTAAAGCGTTGTCGTACCCTCACCTGGACCCTAAACCGTCCCCGTCCCCTAACCCTAACCCTAGCCCGAACCCTAACCCTAACCCTTCCCCGAAGCCTGACACTCACCCGTCCCCTAATCCTAACCCGTACGCTGATGCTAACCCGCGCCCTCACACGTACGCTCCCCCTAAAGCGTTGTCGTACCCTCACCTGGACCCTAAACCGTCCCCGTCCCCTAACCCTAACCCTAGCCCGAACCCTAACCCTAACCCTTCCCCGAAGCCTGACCCTCACCCGTCCCCTAATCCTAACCCGTACGCTGACGCTAACCCGCGCCCTCACACGTACGCTCCCCCTAAAGCGTTGTCGTACCCTCACCTGGACCCTAAACGGTCCCCGTCCCCTAACCCTAACCCTAGCCCGAACCCTAACCCTAACCCTTCCCCGAAGCCTGACCCTCACCCGTCCCCTAATCCTAACCCGTACGCTGACGCTAACCCGCGCCCTCACACGTACGCTCCCCCTAAAGCGTTGTCGTACCCTCACCTGGACCCTAAACCGTCCCCATCCCCTAACCCTAACCCTACCCCGAACCCTAACCCTAACTCTTCCCCGAAGCCTGACCCTCACCCGTCCCCTAATCCTAACCCGTACGCTGACACTAACCCGCGCCCTCACACGTACGCTCCCCCTAAAGCGTTGTCGTACCCTCACCTGGACCCTAAACCGTCCCCGTCCCCTAACCCTAACCCTAGCCCGAACCCTAACCCTAACCCTTCCCCGAAACCTGACCCTCACCCGTCCCCTAATCCTAACCCGTATGCTGACACTAACCCGCGCCCTCACACGTACGCTCCCCCTAAAGCGTTGTCGTACCCTCACCTGGACCCTAAACCGTCCCCGTCCCCTAACCCTAATCCTAGCCCGAACCCTAACCCTAACCCTTCCCCGAAGCCTGACCCTCACCCGTCCCCTAATCCTAACCCATACGCTAACGCTAACCCGCGCCCTCACACGTACGCTCCCCCTAAAGCGTTGTCGTACCCTCACCTGGACCCTAAACCGGCCCCGTCCCCTAACCCTAACCCTAGCCCGAACCCTAACCCTAACCCTTCCCCGAAGCGTGACCCTCACCCGTCCCCTAATCCTAACCCGTACGCTGACACTAACCCGTGCCCTCACACGTACGCTCCCCCTAAAGCGTTGTCGTACCCTCACCTGGACCCTAAGCCGTCCCCGTCCCCTAACCCTAACCCTAGCCCGAACCCTAACCCTAACCCTTCCCCGAAGCCTGACCCTCACCCGTCCCCTAATCCTAACCCGTACGCTGACACTAAGCCGCGCCCTCACACGTACGCTCCCCCTAAAGCGTTGTCGTACCCTCACCTGGACCCTAAACCGTCCCCGTCCCCTAACCCTAACCCTAGCCCGAACCCTAACCCTAACCCTTCCCCGAAGCCTGAACCTCACCCGTCCCCTAAACCTAACCCGTACGCTGACACTAACCCGCGCCCTCACACGTACGCTCCCCCTAAAGCGTTGTCGTACCCTCACCTGGACCCTAAGCCGTCCCCGTCCCCTAACCCTAACCCTAGCCCGAACCCTAACCCTAACCCTTCCCCGAAGCCTGACCCTCACCCGTCCCCTAATCCTAACCCGTACGCTGACACTAACCCGCGCCCTCACACGTACGCTCCCCCTAAAGCGTTGTCGTACCCTCACCTGGACCCTAAACCGTCCCCGTCCCCTAACCCTAACCCTAGCCCGAACCCTAACCCTAACCCTTCCCCGAAGCCTGACCCTCACCCGTCCCCTAATCCTAACCCGTACGCTGACGCTAACCCGCGCCCTCACACGTACGCTCCCCCTAAAGCGTTGTCGTACCCTCACCTGGACCCTAAACCGTCCCCGTCCCCTAACCCTAACCCTAGCCCGAACCCTAACCCTAACCCTTCCCCGAAGCCTGACCCTCACCCGTCCCCTAATCCTAACCCGTACGCTGACGCTAACCCGCGCCCTCACACGTACGCTCCCCCTAAAGCGTTGTCGTTCCCTCACCTGGACCCTAAACGGTCCCCGTCCCCTAACCCTAACCCTAGCCCGAACCCTAACCCTAACCCTTCCCCGAAGCCTGACCCTCACCCGTCCCCTAATCCTAACCCGTACGCTGACGCTAACCCGCGCCATCACACGTACGCTCCCCCTAAAGCGTTGTCGTACCCTCACCTGGACCCTAAACCGTCCCCGTCCCCTAACCCTAACCCTAGCCCGAACCCTAACCCTAACTCTTCCCCGAAGCCTGACCCTCACCCGTCCCCATATCCTAACCCGTACGCTTACACTAACCCGTGCCCTCACACGTACGCTCCCCCTAAAGCGTTGTCGTACCCTCACCTGGACCCTAAACCGTCCCCGTCCCCTAACCCTAACCCTAGCCCGAACCCTAACCCTAAGCCTTCCACGAAGCCTGAACCTCACCCGTCCCCTAATCCTAACCCGCACGCTGACACTAACCCGCGCCCTCACACGTACGCTCCCCCTAAAGCGTTGTCGTACCCTCACCTGCACCCTAAACCGTCCCCGTCCCCTAACCCTAACCCTAGCCCGAACCCTAACCCTAATCCTTCCCCGAAGCGTGACCCTCACCCGTCCCCTAATCCTAACCCGTACGCTGACACTAACCCGTGCCCTCACACGTACGCTCCCCCTAAAGCGTTGTCCTACCCTCACCTGGACCCTAAACCGTCCCCGTCCCCTAACCCTAACCCTAGCCCGAACCCTAACCCTAACCCTTCCCTGAAGCCTGACCCTCACCCGTCCCCTAATCCTAACCCGTACGCTGACACTAACCAGCGCCCTCACACGTACGCACCCCCTAAAGCGTTGTCGTACTCTCACCTGGACCCTAAACCGTCCCCGTCCCCTAACCCTAACCCTAGCCCGAACCCTAAACCTAACCCTTCCCCGAAGCCTGACCCTCACCCGTCCCCTAATCCTAACCCGTACTCTGACACTAAGCCGCGCCCTCACACGTACGCTCCCCCTAAAGCGCTGTCGTACCCTCACCTGGACCCTAAACGGTCCCCGTCCCCTAACCCTAACCCTAGCCCGAACCCTAACCCTAACCCTTCCCCGAAGCCTGACCCTCACCCGTCCCCTAATCCTAACCCGTACGCTGACGCTAACCCGCGCCCTCACACGTACGCTCCCCCTAAAGCGTTGTCGTACCCTCACCTGGACCCTAAACCGTCCCCGTGCCCTAACCCTAACCCTAGCCCGAACCCTAACCCTAACCCTTCCCCGAAGCCTGACCCTCACCCGTCCCGTAATCCTAACCCGTACGCTGACACTAACCCGCGCCCTCACACGTATGCTCCCCCTAAAGCGTTGTCGTACCCTCACCTGGACCCTAAACCGTCCCCGTCCCCTAACCCTAACCCTATCACGAAGCCTAACCCTAACACTTCCCCGAAGCCTGACCCTCACCCGTCCCCTAATCCTAACCCGTACGCTGACACTAACCCGCGCCCTCACACGTACGCTCCCCCTAAAGTGTTGTCGTACCCTCACCTGGACCCTAAACCGTCCCCGTCCCCTAACCCTAACCCTAGCCCGAACCCTAACCCTAACTCTTCCCCGAAGCCTGACCCTCACCCGTCCCCTAATCCTAACCCGTACGCTTACACTAACCCATGCCCTCACACGTACGCTCCCCCTAAAGCGTTGTCGTACCCTCACCTGGACCCTAAACCGTCCCCGTCCCCTAACACTAACCCTAGCCCGAACCCTAACCCTAACCCTTCCCCGAAGCCTGAACCTCACCCGTCCCCTAATCCTAACCCGTACGCTGACACTAACCCGCGCCCTCACACGTACGCTCCCCCTAAAGCGTTGTCGTACCCTCACCTGGACCCTAAACCGTCCCTGTCCCCTAACCCTAACCCTAGCCCGAACCCTAACCCTAACCTTTCCCTGAAGCGTGACCCTCACCCGTCCCCTAATCCTAACCCGTACGCTGACACTAACCCGCGCCCTCACACGTACGCTCCCCCTAAAGCGTTGTCGTACCCTCACCTGGACCCTAAACCGTCCCCGTCCCCTAACCCTAACCCTAGCCCGAACCCTAACCCTAACCCTTCCCCGAAGCCTGACCCTCACCCGTCCCCTAATGCTAACCCGTACGCTGACGCTAAACCGCGCCCTCACACGTACGCTCCCCCTAAAGCGTTGTCGTACCCTCACCTGGACCCTAAACCGTCCCCGTCCCCTAACCCTAACCCTAGCCCGAACCCTAACCCTAACCCTTCCCCGAAGCCTGACCCTCACCCGTCCCCTAATCCTAACCCGTACGCTGACGCTAACCCGCGCCCTCACACGTACGCTCCCCCTAAAGCGTTGTCGTTCCCTCACCTGGACCCTAAACGGTCCCCGTCCCCTAACCCTAACCCTAGCCCGAACCCTAACCCTAACCCTTCCCCGAAGCCTGACCCTCACCCGTCCCCTAATCCTAACCCGTACGCTGACGCTAACCCGCGCCATCACACGTACGCTCCCCCTAAAGCCTTGTCGTACCCTCACCTGGACCCTAAACCGTCCCCGTCCCCTAACCCTAACCCTAGCCCGAACCCTAACCCTAACTCTTCCCCGAAGCCTGACCCTCACCCGTCCCCATATCCTAACCCGTACGCTTACACTAACCCGTGCCCTCACACGTACGCTCCCCCTAAAGCGTTGTCGTACCCTCACCTGGACCCTAAACCGTCCCCGTCCCCTAACCCTAACCCTAGCCCGAACCCTAACCCTAAGCCTTCCACGAAGCCTGAACCTCACCCGTCCCCTAATCCTAACCCGCACGCTGACACTAACCCGCGCCCTCACACGTACGCTCCCCCTAAAGCGTTGTCGTACCCTCACCTGCACCCTAAACCGTCCCCGTCCCCTAACCCTAACCCTAGCCCGAACCCTAACCCTAACCCTTCCCCGAAGCGTGACCCTCACCCGTCCCCTAATCCTAACCCGTACGCTGACACTAACCCGTGCCCTCACACGTACGCTCCCCCTAAAGCGTTGTCCTACCCTCACCTGGACCCTAAACCGTCCCCGTCCCCTAACCCTAACCCTAGCCCGAACCCTAACCCTAACCCTTCCCTGAAGCCTGACCCTCACCCGTCCCCTAATCCTAACCCGTACGCTGACACTAACCAGCGCCCTCACACGTACGCACCCCCTAAAGCGTTGTCGTACCCTCACCTGGACCCTAAACCGTCCCCGTCCCCTAACACTAACCCTAGCCCGAACCCTAAACCTAACCCTTCCCCGAAGCCTGACCCTCACCCGTCCCCTAATCCTAACCCGTACTCTGACACTAAGCCGCGCCCTCACACGTACGCTCCCCCTAAAGCGCTGTCGTACCCTCACCTGGACCCTAAACGGTCCCCGTCCCCTAACCCTAACCCTAGCCCGAACCCTAACCCTAACCCTTCCCCGAAGCCTGACCCTCACCCGTCCCCTAATCCTAACCCGTACGCTGACGCTAACCCGCGCCCTCACACGTACGCTCCCCCTAAAGCGTTGTCGTACCCTCACCTGGACCCTAAACCGTCCCCGTGCCCTAACCCTAACCCTAGCCCGAACCCTAACCCTAACCCTTCCCCGAAGCCTGACCCTCACCCGTCCCGTAATCCTAACCCGTACGCTGACACTAACCCGCGCCCTCACACGTATGCTCCCCCTAAAGCGTTGTCGTACCCTCACCTGGACCCTAAACCGTCCCCGTCCCCTAACCCTAACCCTATCACGAAGCCTAACCCTAACACTTCCCCGAAGCCTGACCCTCACCCGTCCCCTAATCCTAACCCGTACGCTGACACTAACCCGCGCCCTCACACGTACGCTCCCCCTAAAGTGTTGTCGTACCCTCACCTGGACCCTAAACCGTCCCCGTCCCCTAACCCTAACCCTAGCCCGAACCCTAACCCTAACTCTTCCCCGAAGCCTGACCCTCACCCGTCCCCTAATCCTAACCCGTACGCTTACACTAACCCATGCCCTCACACGTACGCTCCCCCTAAAGCGTTGTCGTACCCTCACCTGGACCCTAAACCGTCCCCGTCCCCTAACACTAACCCTAGCCCGAACCCTAACCCTAACCCTTCCCTGAAGCCTGACCCTCACCCGTCCCCTAATCCTAACCCGTACGCTGACACTAACCAGCGCCCTCACACGTACGCACCCCCTAAAGCGTTGTCGTACCCTCACCTGGACCCTAAACCGTCCCCGTCCCCTAACCCTAACCCTAGCCCGAACCCTAAACCTAACCCTTCCCCGAAGCCTGACCCTCACCCGTCCCCTAATCCTAACCCGTACTCTGACACTAAGCCGCGCCCTCACACGTACGCTCCCCCTAAAGCGCTGTCGTACCCTCACCTGGACCCTAAACCGTCCCCGTCCCCTAACCCTAATCCTAGCCCGAACCCTAACCCTAACCCTTCCCCGAAGCCTGACCCTCACCCGTCCCCTAATCCTAACCCGTACGCTGACACTAACCCGCGCCCTCACACGTACGCTCCCCCTAAAGCGTTGTCGTACCCTCACCTGGACCCTAAACCGTCCCCGTCCCCTAACCCTAACCCTAGCCCGAACCCTAACCCTAACCCTTCCCCGAAGCCTGACCCTCACCCGTCCCCTAATCCTAACCCGTACGCTGACACTAACCCACGCCCTCACACGTACGCTCCCCCTAAAGCGTTGTCGTACCCTCACCTGGACCCTAAACCGTCCCCGTCCCCTAACCCTAACCCTAGCCCGAACCCTAACCCTAACCCTTCCCCGAAGCCTGACCCTCACCCGTCCCCTAATCCTAACCCGTATGCTGACACTAACCCGTGCCCTCACACGTACGCTCCCCCTAAAGCGTTGTCGTACCCTCACCTGGACCCTAAACCGTCCCCGTCACCTAACCCTAACCCTAGCCCGAACCCTAACCCTAACCCTTCCCCGAAGCCTGACCCTCACCCGTCCCCTAATCCTAACCCGTACGCTGACGCTAACCCGCGCCCTCACACGTACGCTCCCCCTAAAGCGTTGTCGTACGCTCACCTGGACCCTAAACCGTCCCCGTCCCCTAACCCTAACCCTAGCCCGAACCCTAACCCTAACCCTTCCCCGAAGCCTGACCCTCACCCGTCCCCTAATCCTAACCCGTACGCTGACGCTAACCCGCGCCCTCACACGTACGCTCCCCCTAAAGCGTTGTCGTACCCTCACCTGGACCCTAAACCGGCCCCGTCCCCTAACCCTAACCCTAGCCCGAACCCTAACCCTAACCCTTCCCCGAAGCGTGACCCTCACCCGTCCCCTAATCCTAACCCGTACTCTGACGCTAACCCACGCCCTCACACGTACGCTCCCCCTAAAGCGTTGTCGTACCCTCACCTGGACCCTAAACCGTCCCCGTCCCCTAACCCTAACCCTAGCCCGAACCCTAACCCTAACCCTTCCCCGAAGCCTGACCCTCACCCGTCCCCTAATCCTAACCCGTACGCTGACACTAAGCCGCGCCCTCACACGTACGCTCCCCTTAAAGCGTTGTCGTACCCTCACCTGGACCCTAAACCGTCCCCGTCCCCTAACCCTAACCCTAGCCCGAACCCTAACCCTAACCCTTCCCCGAAGCCTGACACTCACCCGTCCCCTAATCCTAACCCGTACGCTGATGCTAACCCGCGCCCTCACACGTACGCTCCCCCTAAAGCGTTGTCGTACCCTCACCTGGACCCTAAACCGTCCCCGTCCCCTAACCCTAACCCTAGCCCGAACCCTAACCCTAACCCTTCCCCGAAGCCTGACCCTCACCCGTCCCCTAATCCTAACCCGTACGCTGACGCTAACCCGCGCCCTCACACGTACGCTCCCCCTAAAGCGTTGTCGTACCCTCACCTGGACCCTAAACGGTCCCCGTCCCCTAACCCTAACCCTAGCCCGAACCCTAACCCTAACTCTTCCCCGAAGCCTGACCCTCACCCGTCCCCTAATCCTAACCCGTACGCTGACGCTAACCCGCGCCCTCACACGTACGCTCCCCCTAAAGCGTTGTCGTACCCTCACCTGGACCCTAAACCGTCCCCATCCCCTAACCCTAACCCTACCCCGAACCCTAACCCTAACTCTTCCCCGAAGCCTGACCCTCACCCGTCCCCTAATCCTAACCCGTACGCTGACACTAACCCGCGCCCTCACACGTACGCTCCCCCTAAAGCGTTGTCGTACCCTCACCTGGACCCTAAACCGTCCCCGTCCCCTAACCCTAACCCTAGCCCGAACCCTAACCCTAACCCTTCCCCGAAACCTGACCCTCACCCGTCCCCTAATCCTAACCCGTATGCTGACACTAACCCGCGCCCTCACACGTACGCTCCCCCTAAAGCGTTGTCGTACCCTCACCTGGACCCTAAACCGTCCCCGTCCCCTAACCCTAATCCTAGCCCGAACCCTAACCCTAACCCTTCCCCGAACCCTGACCCTCACCCGTCCCCTAATCCTAACCCGTACGCTGACGCTAACCCGCGCCCTCACACGTACGCTCCCCCTAAAGCGTTGTCGTACCCTCACCTGGACCCTAAACTGGCCCCGTCCCCTAACCCTAACCCTAGCCCGAACCCTAACCCTAACCCTTCCCCGAAGCGTGACCCTCACCCGTCCCCTAATCCTAACCCGTACGCTGACACTAACCCGTGCCCTCACACGTACGCTCCCCCTAAAGCGTTGTCGTACCCTCACCTGGACCCTAAGCCGTCCCCGTCCCCTAACCCTAACCCTAGCCCGAACCCTAACCCTAACCCTTCCCCGAAGCCTGACCCTCACCCGTCCCCTAATCCTAACCCGTACGCTGACACTAAGCCGCGCCCTCACACGTACGCTCCCCCTAAAGCGTTGTCGTACCCTCACCTGGACCCTAAACCGTCCCCGTCCCCTAACCCTAACCCTAGCCCGAACCCTAACCCTAACCCTTCCCCGAAGCCTGAACCTCACCCGTCCCCTAAACCTAACCCGTACGCTGACACTAACCCGCGCCCTCACACGTACGCTCCCCCTAAAGCGTTGTCGTACCCTCACCTGGACCCTAAACCGTCCCCGTCCCCTAACCCTAACCCTAGCCCGAACCCTAACCCTAACCCTTCCCCGAAGCGTGACCCTCACCCGTCCCCTAATCCTAACCCGTACGCTGACACTAACCCGCGCCCTCACACGTACGCTCCCCCTAAAGCGTTGTCGTACCCTCACCTGGACCCTAAACCGTCCCCGTCCCCTAACCCTAACCCTAGCCCGAACCCTAACCCTAACCCTTCCCCGAAGCCTGACCCTCACCCGTCCCCTAATCCTAACCCGTACGCTGACGCTAACCCGCGCCCTCACACGTACGCTCCCCCTAAAGCGTTGTCGTACCCTCACCTGGACCCTAAACCGTCCCCGTCCCCTAACCCTAACCCTAGCCCGAACCCTAACCCTAACCCTTCCCTGAAGCCTGACCCTCACCCGTCCCCTAATCCTAACCCGTACGCTGACGCTAACCCGCGCCCTCACACGTACGCTCCCCCTAAAGCGTTGTCGTTCCCTCACCTGGACCCTAAACGGTCCCCGTCCCCTAACCCTAACCCTAGCCCGAACCCTAACCCTAACCCTTCCCCGAAGCCTGACCCTCACCCGTCCCCTAATCCTAACCCGTACGCTGACACTAACCCGCGCCCTCACACGTACGCTCCCCCTAAAGCGTTGTCGTACCCTCACCTGGACCCTAAACCGTCCCCGTCCCCTAACCCTAACCCTAGCCCGAACCCTAACCCTAACCCTTCCCCGAAGCGTGACCCTCACCCGTCCCCTAATCCTAACCCGTACGCTGACACTAACCCGTGCCCTCACACGTACGCTCCCCCTAAAGCGTTGTCCTACCCTCACCTGGACCCTAAACCGTCCCCGTCCCCTAACCCTAACCCTAGCCCGAACCCTAACCCTAACCCTTCCCTGAAGCCTGACCCTCACCCGTCCCCTAATCCTAACCCGTACGCTGACACTAACCAGCGCCCTCACACGTACGCACCCCCTAAAGCGTTGTCGTACCCTCACCTGGACCCTAAACCGTCCCCGTCCCCTAACCCTAACCCTAGCCCGAACCCTAAACCTAACCCTTCCCCGAAGCCTGACCCTCACCCGTCCCCTAATCCTAACCCGTACTCTGACACTAAGCCGCGCCCTCACACGTACGCTCCCCCTAAAGCGCTGTCGTACCCTCACCTGGACCCTAAACGGTCCCCGTCCCCTAACCCTAACCCTAGCCCGAACCCTAACCCTAACCCTTCCCCGAAGCCTGACCCTCACCCGTCCCCTAATCCTAACCCGTACGCTGACGCTAACCCGCGCCCTCACACGTACGCTCCCCCTAAAGCGTTGTCGTACCCTCACCTGGACCCTAAACCGTCCCCGTGCCCTAACCCTAACCCTAGCCCGAACCCTAACCCTAACCCTTCCCCGAAGCCTGACCCTCACCCGTCCCGTAATCCTAACCCGTACGCTGACACTAACCCGCGCCCTCACACGTATGCTCCCCCTAAAGCGTTGTCGTACCCTCACCTGGACCCTAAACCGTCCCCGTCCCCTAACCCTAACCCTATCACGAAGCCTAACCCTAACACTTCCCCGAAGCCTGACCCTCACCCGTCCCCTAATCCTAACCCGTACGCTGACACTAACCCGCGCCCTCACACGTACGCTCCCCCTAAAGTGTTGTCGTACCCTCACCTGGACCCTAAACCGTCCCCGTCCCCTAACCCTAACCCTAGCCCGAACCCTAACCCTAACTCTTCCCCGAAGCCTGACCCTCACCCGTCCCCTAATCCTAACCCGTACGCTTACACTAACCCATGCCCTCACACGTACGCTCCCCCTAAAGCGTTGTCGTACCCTCACCTGGACCCTAAACCGTCCCCGTCCCCTAACACTAACCCTAGCCCGAACCCTAACCCTAACCCTTCCCCGAAGCCTGAACCTCACCCGTCCCATAATCCTAACCCGTACGCTGACACTAACCCGTGCCCTCACACGTACGCTCCCCCTAAAGCGTTGTCGTACCCTCACCTGGACCCTAAACCGTCCCTGTCCCCTAACCCTAACCCTAGCCCGAACCCTAACCCTAACCTTTCCCTGAAGCGTGACCCTCACCCGTCCCCTAATCCTAACCCGTACGCTGACACTAACCCGCACCCTCACACGTACGCTCCCCCTAAAGCGTTGTCGTACCCTCACCTGGACCCTAAACCGTCCCCGTCCCCTAACCCTAACCCTAGCCCGAACCCTAACCGTAACACTTCCCCGAAGCCTGACCCTCACCCGTCCCCTAATCCTAACCCGTACGCTGACGCTAACACGCCCCCTCACACGTACGCTCCCCCTAAAGCGTTGTCGTACCCTCATCTGTACTCTAAACCGTCCCCGTCCCCTAACCCTAACCCTAGCCCGAACCCTAACCCTAACCCTTCCCCGAAGCCTGACCCTCACCCGTCCCCTAATCCTAACCCGTACGCTGACGCTAACCCGCGCCCTCACACGTACGCTCCCCCTAAAGCGTTGTCGTACCCTCACCTGGACCCTAAACCGTCCCCGTCCCCTAACACTAACCCTAGCCAAAACCCTAACCCTAACACTTCCCCGAAGCCTGACCCTCACCCGTCCCCTAATCCTAACCAGTACGCTTACACTAACCCGTGCCCTCACACGTACGCTCCCCCTAAAGCGTTGTCGTACCCTCACCTGGACCCTAAACCGTCCCCGTCCCCTAACCCTAACCCTATCCCGAACCCTAACCCTAACCCTTCCCCGAAGCCTGAACCTCACACGTCCCCTAATCCTAACCCGTACGCTGACACTAACCCGCGCCCTCACACGTACGCTCCCCCTAAAGCGTTGTCGTACCCTCACCTGGACCCTAAACCGTCCCCGTCCCCTAACCCTAACACTAGCCCGAACCCTAAACCTAACCCTTCCCCGAAGCCTGACCCTCACCCGTCCCCTAATCCTAACCCGTAAGCTGACACTAAGCCGCGCCCTCACACGTACGCTCCCCCTAAAGCGTTGTCGTACCCTCACCTGGACCCTAAACCGTCCCCGTCCCCTAACCCTAACCCTAGCCCGAACCCTAACCCTAAACCTTCCCCGAAGACTGACCCTCACCCGTCCCCTAATCCTAACCCGTACGCTGACGCTCACCCGCGCCCTCACACGTACGCTCCCCCTAAAGCGTTGTCGTACACTCACCTGGACCCTAAACCGTCCCCGTCCCCTAACCCTAACCCTACCCCGAACCCTAACCCTAACCCTTCCACGAAGCCTGACCCTCACCCGTCCCCTAATCCTAACCCGTACGCTGACGCTAACCCGCGCCCTCACACGTACGCTCCCCCTAAAGCGTTGTCGTACCCTCATCTGGACCCTAAACCGTCCCCGTCCCCTAACCCTAACCCTAGCCCGAACCCTAACCCTAACCCTTCCCCGAAGCCTGACCCTCACCCGTCCCCTAATCCTAACCCGTACGCTGACGCTAACCCGCGCACTCACATGTACGCTCCCCCTAAAGCGTTGTCGTACCCTCACCTGGACCCTAAACCGTCCCCGTCCCCTACCCTAACCCTAGCCCGAACCCTAACACTAACTCTTCCCCGAAGCCTGACTCTCACCCGTCCCCTAATCCTAACCCGTACGCTTACACTAACCCGTGCCCTCACACGTACGCTCCCCCTAAAGCGTTGTCGTACCCTCACCTGGACCCTAAACCGTCCCCGTCCCCTAACCCTAACCCTAGCCCGAACCCTAACCCTAACCCTTCCCCGAAGCCTGAACCTCACCCGTCCCCTAATCCTAACCCGTACGCTGACACTAACCAGCGCCCTCACACGTACGCTCCCCCTAAAGCGTTGTCGTACCCTCACCTGGACCCTAAACCGTCCCCGTCCCCTAACCCTAACCCTATCCCGAACCCTAACCCTAACACTTCCCCGAAGCCTGACCCTCACCCGTCCCCTTATCCTAACCCGTACGCTGACAATAACCCGCGCCCTCACACGTACGCTCCCCCTAAAGCGTTGTCGTACCCTCACCTGGACCCTAAACCGTCCCCGTCCCCTAACCCTAACCCTAGCCCGAACCCTAAACCTAACCCTTCCCCGAAGCCTGACCCTCACCCGTCCCCTAATCCTAACCCGTACGCTGACACTAACCCGCGCCCTCACACGTACGCTCCCCGTAAAGCGTTGTCGTACCCTCACCTGGACCCTAAACCGTCCCCGTCCCCTAACCCTAACCCTAGCCCGAACCCTAACCCAAACCCTTCCCCGAAGCCTGACCCTCACCCGTCCCCTAATCCTAACCCGTACGCTGACGCTAACCCGCGCCCTCACACGTACGCTCCCCCTAAAGCGTTGTCGTACCCTCACCTGGACCCTAAACCGTCCCCGTCCCCTAACCCTAACCCTTCCCCGAAGCCTGACCCTCACCCGTCCCCTAATCCTAACCCGTACGCTGACACTAACCCGCGCCCTCACACGTACGCTCCCCCTAAAGCGTTGTCGTACCCTCACCTGGACCCTAAACCGTCCCCGTCCCCTAACCCTAACCCTTCCCCGAAGCCTGACCCTCACCCGTCCCCTAATCCTAACCCGTACGCTGACACTAACCCGCGCCCTCACACGTACGCTCCCCCTAAAGCGTTGTCGTACCCTCACCTGGACCCTAAACCGTCCCCGTCCCCTAACCCTAACCCTAGCCCGAACCCTAACCCTAACCCTTCCCCGAAGCCTGACCCTCACCCGTCCCCTAATCCTAAACCGTACGCTGACGCTAACCCGCGCCCTCACACGTACGCTCCCCCTAAAGCGTTGTCGTACCCTCACCTGGACCCTAAACCGTCCCCGTCCCCTAACCCTAACCCTAGCCCGAACCCTAACCCTAACCCTTCCCCGAAGCCTGACCCTCACCCGTCCCCTAATCCTAACCCGTACGCTGACGCTAACCCGCGCCCTCACACGTACGCTCCCCCTAAAGCGTTGTCGTACCCTCACCTGGACCCTAAACCGTCCCCGTCCCCTAACCCTAACCCTTCCCCGAAGCCTGACCCTCACCCGTCCCCTAATCCTAACCCGTACGCTGACACTAACCCGCGCCCTCACACGTACGCTCCCCCTAAAGCGTTGTCGTACCCTCACCTGGACCCTAAACCGTCCCCGTCCCCTAACCCTAACCCTAGCCCGAACCCTAACCCTAACCCTTCCCCGAAGCCTGACCCTCACCCGTCCCCTAATCCTAAACCGTACGCTGACGCTAACCCGCGCCCTCACACGTACGCTCCCCCTAAAGCGTTGTCGTACCCTCACCTGGACCCTAAACCGTCCCCGTCCCGTAACCCTAACCCTAGCCCGAACCCTAACCCTAACCCTTCCCCGAAGCCTGACCCTCACCCGTCCCCTAATCCTAACCCGTACGCTGACGCTAACCCGCGCCCTCACACGTACGCTCCCCCTAAAGCGTTGTCGTACCCTCACCTGGACCCTAAACCGTCCCCGTCCCCTAACCCTAACCCTAGCCCGAACCCTAAACCTAACCCTTCCCCGAAGCCTGACCCTCACCCGTCCCCTAATCCTAACCCGTACGCTGACACTAACCCGCGCCCTCACACGTACGCTCCCCCTAAAGCGTTGTCGTACCCTCACCTGGACCCTAAACCTTCCCCGTCCCCTAACCCTAACCCTAGCCCGAACCCTAACCCTAACCCTTCCCCGAAGCCTGACCCTCACCCGTCTCCTAATCCTAACCCGTACGCTGACGCTAACCCGCGCCCTCACACGTACGCTCCCCCTAAAGCGTTGTCGTACCCTCACCTGGACCCTAAACCGTCCCCGTCCCCTAACCCTAACCCTAGCCCGAACCCTAACCCTAACCCTTCCCCGAAGCCTGAACCTCACCCGTCCTCTAATCCTAACCCGTACGCTGACACTAACCCGCGCCCTCACACGTACGCTCCCCCTAAAGCGTTGTCGTACCCTCACCTGGATCCTAAACCGTCCCCGTCCCCTAACCCTAAACCTAGCCCGAACCCTAACCCTAACCCTTCCCCGAAGCCTGACCCTCACCCGTCCCCTAATCCTAACCCGTACGCTGACACTAACCCGCGCCCTCACACGTACGCTCCCCCTAAAGCGTTGTCGTACCCTCACCTGGACCCTAAACCGTCCCCGTCCCCTAACCCTAACCCTTCCCCGAAGCCTGACCCTCACCCGTCCCCTAATCCTAACCCGTACTCTGACACTAAGCCGCGCCCTCACACGTACGCTCCCCCTAAAGCACTGTCGTACCCTCACCTGGACCCTAAACCGTCCCCGTCGCCTAACCCTAACTCTAGCCCGAACCCTAACGCTAACCCTTCCCCGAAGCCTGACCCTCACCCGTCCCCTAATCCTAACCCGTACGCTGACACTAACCCGCGCCCTCACACGTACGCTCCCCCTAAAGCGTTGTCGTACCCTCACCTGGACCCTAAACCGTCCCCGTCCCCTAACCCTAACCCTAGCCCGAACCCTAACCCTAACACTTCCCCGAAGCCTGACCCTCACCCGTCCCCTAATCCTAACCCGTACGCTGACACTAACCCGCGCCCTCACACGTACGCTCCCCCTAAAGCGTTGTCGTACCCTCACCTGGACCCTAAACCGTCCCCGTCCCCTAACCCTAACCCTAGCCCGAACCCTAACCCTAACCCTTCCCCGAAGCCTGACCCTCACCCGTCCCCTAATCCTAACCCGTACGCTGACGCTAACCCGCGCCCTCACACGTACGCTCCCCCTAAAGCGTTGTCGTACCCTCACCTGGACCCTAAACCGTCCCCGTCCCCTAACCCTAACCCTAGCCCGAACCCTAAACCTAACCCTTCCCCGAAGCCTGACCCTCACCCGTCCCCTAATCCTAACCCGTACGCTGACACTAACCCGCGCCCTCACACGTACGCTCCCCCTAAAGCGTTGTCGTACCCTCACCTGGACCCTAAACCGTCCCCGTCCCCTAACCCTAACCCTAGCCCGAACCCTAACCCTAACCCTTCCCCGAAGCCTGACCCTCACCCGGCTCCTAATCCTAACCCGTACGCTGACGCTAACCCGCGCCCTCACACGTACGCTCCCCCTAAAGCGTTGTCGTACCCTCACCTGGACCCTAAACCGTCCCCGTCCCATAACCCTAACCCTAGCCCTAGCCCGAACCCTAACCCTAACCCTTCCCCGAAGCCTGAACCTCACCCGTCCCCTAATCCTAACCCGTACGCTGACACTAACCCGCGCCCTCACACGTACGCTCCCCCTAAAGCGTTGTCGTACCCTCACCTGGATCCTAAACCGTCCCCGTCCCCTAACCCTAACCCTAGCCCGAACCCTAACCCTAACCCTTCCCCGAAGCCTGACCCTCACCCGTCCCCTAATCCTAACCCGTACGCTGACACTAACCCGCGCCCTCACACGTACGCTCCCCCTAAAGCGTTGTCGTACCCTCACCTGGACCCTAAACCGTCCCCGTCCCCTAACCCTAACCCTTCCCCGAAGCCTGACCCTCACCCGTCCCCTAATCCTAACCCGTACGCTGACACTAACCCGCGCCCTCACACGTACGCTCCCCCTAAAGCGTTGTCGTACCCTCACCTGGACCCTAAACCGTCCCCGTCCCCTAACCCTAACCCTAGCCCGAACCCTAACCCTAACCCTTCCCCGAAGCCTGACCCTCACCCGTCCCCTAATCCTAACCCGTACGCTGACACTAACCCGCGCCCTCACACGTACGCTCCCCATAAAGCGTTGTCGTACCCTCACCTGGACCATAAACCGTCCCCGTCCCCTAACCCTAACCCTAGCCCGAACCCTAACCCTAACCCTTCCCCGAAGCCTGACCCTCACCCGTCCCCTAATCCTAACCCGTACGCTGACACTAACCCGCGCCCTCACACGTACGCTCCCCCTAAAGCGTTGTCGTACCCTCACCTGGACCCAAAACCGTCCCCGTCCCCTAACCCTAACCCTAGCCCGAACCCTAACCCTAACCCTTCCCTGAAGCCTGACCCTCACCCGTCCCCTAATCCTAACCCGTACGCTGACACTAACCAGCGCCCTCACACGTACGCACCCCCTAAAGCGTTGTCGTATCCTCACCTGGACCCTAAACCGTCCCCGTCCCCTAACCCTAACCCTAGCCCGAACCCTAAACCTAACCCTTCCCCGAAGCCTGACCCTCACCCGTCCCCTAATCCTAACCCGTACTCTGACACTAAGCCGCGCCCTCACACGTACGCTCCCCCTAAAGCGCTGTCGTACCCTCACCTGGACCCTAAACCGTCCCCGTCGCCTAACCCTAACTCTAGCCCGAACCCTAACGCTAACCCTTCCCCGAAGCCTGACCCTCACCCGTCCCCTAATCCTAACCCGTACGCTGACACTAACCCGCGCCCTCACACGTACGCTCCCCCTAAAGCGTTGTCGTACCCTCACCTGGACCCTAAACCGTCCCCGTCCCCTAACCCTAACCCTAGCCCGAACCCTAACCCTAACCCTTCCCCGAAGCCTGACCCTCACCGGTCCCCTAATCCTAACCCGTACGCTGACACTAACCCGCGCCCTCACACGTACGCTCCCCCTAAAGCATTGTCGTACCCTCACCTGGACCCTAAACCGTCCCCGTCCCCTAACCCTAACCCTAGCCCGAACCCTAACCCTAACCCTTCCCCGAAGCCTGACCCTCACCCGTCCCCTAATCCTAACCCGTACGCTGACGCTAACCCGCGCCCTCACACGTACGCTCCCCCTAAAGCGTTGTCGTACCCTCACCTGGACCCTAAACCGTCCCCGTCCCCTAATCCTAACCCTAGCCCGAACTCTAACCCTAAACCTTCCCCGAAGCCTGACCCTCACCCGTCCCCTAATCCTAACCCGTACGCTGACACTAACACGCGCCCTCACACGTACGCTCCCCCTAAAGCGTTGTCGTACCCTCACCTGGACCCTAAACCGTCCCCGTCCCCTAACCCTAACCCTAGCCCGAACCCTAACCCTAACCCTTCCCCGAAGCCTGACCCTCACCCGTCCCCTAATACTAACCCGTACGCTGACGCTAACCCGCGCCCTCACACGTACGCTCCCCCTAAAGCGTTGTCGTACCCTCACCTGGACCCTAAACCGTCCCCGTCCCCTAACCATAACCCTAGCCCGAACCCTAACCCTAACACTTCCCCATAGCCTGACCCTCACCCGTCCCCTAATCCTAACCCGTACGCTGACACTAAGCCACGCCCTCACACGTACGCTCCCCCTAAAGCGTTGTCGTACCCTCACCTGGACCCTAAACCTTCCCCGTCCCCCAACCCTAACCCTAGCCCGAACCCTAACCCTAACACTTCCCCGAAGCCTGACCCTCACCCGTCCCCTAATCCTAACCCGTACGCTGACACTAAGCCGCGCCCTCACACGTACGCTCCCCCTAAAGTGTTGTCGTACCCTCACCTGGACCCTAAACCGTCCCCGTCCCCTAACCCTAACCCTAGCCCGAACCTTAACCCTAACTCTTCCCCGAAGCCTGACCCTGACCCGTCCCCTAATCCTAACCCGTACGCTGACACTAACCCGCGCCCTCACACGTACGCTCCCCCTAAAGCGTTGTCGTACCCTCACCTGGACCCTAAACCGTCCCCGTCCCCTAACCCTAGCCCGAACCCTAACCCTAACCCTTCCCCGAAGCCTGACCCTCACCCGTCCCCTAATCCTAACCCGTACGCTGACACTAACCCGCGCCCTCACACGTACGCTCCCCCTAAAGCATTGTCGTACCCTCACCTGGACCCTAAACCGTCCCCGTCCCCTAACCCTAACCCTAGCCCGAACCCTAACCCTAAACCTTCCCCGAAGCCTGACCCTCACCCGTCCCCTAAACTTAACCCGTACGCTGACACTAAGCCGCGCCCTCACAAGTACGCTCCCCCTAAAGCGTTGTCGTACCCTCACCTGGACCCTAAACCGTCCCCGTCCCCTAACCCTAACCCTAGCCCGAACCCTAACCCTAACACTTCCCCGAAGCCTGACCCTCACCCGTCCCCTAATCCTAACCCGTACGCTGACACTAAGCCGCGCCCTCACACGTACGCTCCCCCTAAAGCGTTGTCGTACCCTCACCTGGACCCTAAACCGTCCCCGTCCCCTAACCCTAACCCTAGCCCGAACCCTAACCCTAACCCTTCCCCGAAGCCTGACCCTCACCCGTCCCCTAATCCTAACCCGTACGCTGACACTAACCCGCGCCCTCACACGTACGCTCCCCCTAAAGCGTTGTCGTACCCTCACCTGGACCCTAAACCGTCCCCGTCCCCTAACCCTAACCCTAGCCCGAACCCTAACCCTAACCCTTCCCCGAAGAGTGACCCTCACCCGTCCCCTAATCCTAACCCGTACGCTGACGCTAACCCGCGCCCTCACACGTACGCTCCCCCTAAAGCGTTGTCGTACCCTCACCTGGACCCTAAACCGTCCCCGTCCCCTAATCCTAACCCTAGCCCGAACCCTAACCCTAACCCTTCCCCGAAGCCAGACCCTCACCCGTCCCCTAATCCTAACCCGTACGCTGACACTAACCCACGCCCTCACACGTACGCTCCCCTTAAAGCGTTGTCGTACCCTCACCTGGACCCTAAACCGTCCCCGTCCCTTAACCCTAACCCTAGCCCGAACCCTAACCCTAACCCTTCCCCGAAGACTGACCCTCACCCGTCCCCTAATCCTAACCCGTACGCTGACACTAAGCCGCGCCCTAACACGTACGCTCCCCCTAAAGCGTTGTCGTACCCTCACCTGGACCCTAAACCGTCCCCGTCCCCTAACCCTAACCCTTGCCCGAACCCTAACCCTAAACCTTCCCCGAAGCCTGACCCTCACCCGACCCCTAATCCTAACCCGTACGCTGACACTAACTCGCGCCCTCACATGTACGCTCCCCCTAAAGCATTGTCGTACCCTCACCTGGACCCTAAACCGTCCCCGTCCCCTAACCCTAACCCTAGCCCGAACCCTAACCCTAACTCTTCCCCGAAGCCTGACCCTCACCCGTCCCCTAATCCTAACCCGTACGCTGACACTAAGCCGCGCCCTCACACGTACGCTCCCCCTAAAGCGTTGTCGTACCCTCACCTGGACCCTAAACCGTCCCCGTCCCCTAACCCTAGCCCGAACCCTAACCCTAACCCTTCCCCGAAACCTGACCCTCACCCGTCCCCTAATCCTAACCCGTACGCTGACACTAACCCGCGCCCTCACACGTACGCTCCCCCTAAAGCATTGTCGTACCCTCACCTGGACCCTAAACCGTCCCCGTCCCCTAATCCTAACCCTAGCCCGAACCCTAACCCTAACCCTTCCCCGAAGCCTGACCCTCACCCGTCCCCTAATCCTAACCCGTACGCTGACACTAACCCGCGCCCTCACACGTACGCTCCCCCTAAAGCGTTGTCGTACCCTCACCTGGACCCTAAACCGTCCCCGTCCCCTAACCCTAACCCTAGCCCGAAACCTAACCCTAACCCTTCCCCGAAGCCTGACCCTCACCCGTCCCCTAATGCTAACCCGTACGCTGACACTAAGCCGCGCCCTCACACATACGCTCCCGCTAAAGCGTTGTCGTACCCTCACCTGGACCCTAAACCGTCCCCGTCCCCTAACCCTAACCCTAGCCCGAACCCTAACCCTAACCCTTCCCGAAGCCTGACCCTCACCCGTCCCCTAATCCTAAACCGTACGCTGACACTAACCCGCGCCCTCACACTTACGCTCCCCCTAAAGCGTTGTCGTACCCTCACCTGGACCCTAAACCGTCCCCGTCCCCTAACCCTAACCCTAGCCCGAACCCTAACCCTAACCCTTCCCTGAAGCCTGACCCTCACCCTTCCCCTAATCCTAACCCGTACGCTGACGCTAAGCCGCGCCCTCACACGTACGGTCCCCCTGAAGCGTTGTCGTACACTCACGTAGACCCTAAACCGTCCCCGTCCCCTAACCCTAACCCTAGCCCGAAACCTAACCCTAACCCTTCCCCGAAGCCTGACCCTCACCCGTCCCCTAATCCTAAACCGTACGCTGACACTAACCCGCGCCCTCACACGTACGCTCCCCCTAAAGCGTTGTCGTACCCTCACCTGGACCCTAAACCGTCCCCGTCCCCTAACCCTAACCCTAGCCCGAACCCTAACCCTAACCCTTCCCCGAAGCCTGACCCTCACCCGTCCCCTAAACCTAACCCGTACGCTGACACTAAGCCGCGCCCTCACAAGTACGCTCCCCCTAAAGCGTTGTCGTACCCTCACCTGGACCCTAAACCGTCCCCGTCCCCTAATCCTAACCCTAGCCCGAACCCTAACCCTAACCCTTCCCCGAAGCCTGACCCTCCCCCGTCCCCTAATCCTAACCCGTACGCTGACACTAACCCGCGCCCTCACACGTACGCTCCCCCTAAAGCGTTGTCGTACCCTCACCTGGACCCTAAACCGTCCCAGTCCCCTAACCCTAACCCTAGCCCGAACCCTAACCCTAACCCTTCCCCGAAGCCTGACCCTCAACCGTCCCCTAATCCTAACCCGTACGCTGACACTAACCCGCGCCCTCACACGTACGCTCCCCCTAAAGCGTTGTCGTACCCTCACCTGGACCCTAAACCGTCCCCGTCCCCTAATCCTAACCCTAGCCCGAACTCTAACCCTAACCCTTCCCGGAAGCCTGACCCTCACCCGTCCCCTAATCCTAACCCGTACGCTGACACTAACACGCGCCCTCACACGTACGCTCCCCCTAAAGCGTTGTCGTACCCTCACCTGGACCCTAAACCGTCCCCGTCCCCTAACCCTAACCCTAGCTCGAACCCTAACCCTAACCCTTCCCCGAAGCCTGACCCTCACCCGTCCCCTAATCTTAACACGTACGCTGACGCTAACCCGCGTCCTCACACGTACGCTCCCCCTAAAGCGTTGTCGTACCCTCACCTGGACCCTAAACCGTCCCCGTCCCCTAACCCTAACCCTAGCCCGAACCCTAACCCTAACCCTTCCCCGAAGCCTGACCCTCACCCGTCCCATAATCCTAAGCCGTACGCTGACACTAACCCGCGCCCTCACACGTACGCTCCCCTTAAAGCGTTGTCGTACCCTCACCTGGACCCTAAACCGTCCCCGTCCCCTAACCCTAACCCTAGCCCGAACCCTAACCCTAACCCTTCCCCGAAGCCTGACCCTCACCCGTCCCATAATCCTAACCCGTACGCTGACACAAAGCCACGCCCTCACACGTACGCTCCCCCTAAAGCGTTGTCGTACCCTCACCTGGACCCTAAACCTTCCCCGTCCCCTAACCCTAACCCTAGCCCGAACCCTAACCCTAACCCTTCCCCGAAGCCTGACCCTCACCCGTCCCCTAATCCTAACCCGTACGCTGACACTAAGCCGCGCCCTCACACGTACGCTCCCCCTAAGGCGTTGTCGTACCCTCACCTGGACCCTAAACCGTCCCCGTCCCCTAACCCTAACCCTAGCCCGAACCCTAACCCTAACCCTTCCCCGAAGCCTGACCCTCACCCGTCCCCTAATCCTAACCCGTACACTGACACTAACCCGCGCCCTCACACGTACGCTCCCCCTAAAGCGTTGTCGTACCCTCACCTGGACCCTAAACCGTCCCCTAACCCTAACCCTAGCCCGAACCCTAACCCTAACCCTTCCCCGAAGCCTGACCCTCAACCGTCCCCTAATCCTAACCCGTACGCTGACACTAACCCGCGCCCTCACACGTACGCTCCCCCTAAAGCGTTGTCGTACCCTCACCTGGACCCTAAACCGTCCCCGTCCCCTAATCCTAACCCTAGCCCGAACCCTAACCCTAACCCTTCCCCGAAGCCTGACCCTCACCCGTCCCCTAATCCTAACCCGTACGCTGACACTAACCCGCGCCCTCACACGTACGCTCCCCCTAAAGCGTTGTCGTACCCTCACCTGGACCCTAAACCGTCCCCGTCCCCTAACCCTAACCCTAGCCCGAACCCTAACCCTAACCCTTCCCCGAAGAGTGACCCTCACCCGTCCCCTAATCCTAACCCGTACGCTGACGCTAACCCGCGCCCTCACACGTACGCTCCCCCTAAAGCGTTGTCGTACCCTCACCTGGACCCTAAACCGTCCCCGTCCCCTAATCCTAACCCGAACCCTAACCCTAACCCTTCCCCGAAGCCTGACCCTCACCCGTCCCCTAATCCTAACCCGTACGCTGACACTAACCCGCGCCCTCACACGTACGCTCCCCTTAAAGCGTTGTCGTACCCTCACCTGGACCCTAAACCGTCCCCGTCCCCTAACCCTAACCCTAGCCCGAACCCTAACCCTAACCCTTCCCCGAAGCCTGACCCTCACCCGTCCCATAATCCTAACCCGTACGCTGACACAAAGCCACGCCCTCACACGTACGCTCCCCCTAAAGCGTTGTCGTACCCTCACCTGGACCCTAAACCTTCCCCGTCCCCTAACCCTAACCCTAGCCCGAACCCTAACCCTAACCCTTCCCCGAAGCCTGACCCTCACCCGTCCCCTAATCCTAACCCGTACGCTGACACTAAGCCGCGCCCTCACACGTACGCTCCCCCTAAAGCGTTGTCGTACCCTCACCTGGACCCTAAACCGTCCCCGTCCCCTAACCCTAACCCTAGCCCGAACCCTAACCCTAACCCTTCCCCGAAGCCTGACCCTCACCCGTCCCCTAATCCTAACCCGTACGCTGACACTAACCCGCGCCCTCACACGTACGCTCCCCCTAAAGCGTTGTCGTACCCTCACCTGGACCCTAAACCGTCCCCGTCCCCTAACCCTAACCCTAGCCCGAACCCTAACCCTAACCCTTCCCCGAAGAGTGACCCTCACCCGTCCCCTAATCCTAACACGTACGCTGACGCTAACCCGCGCCCTCACACGTACGCTCCCCCTAAAGCGTTGTCGTACCCTCAGCTGGACCCTAAACGGTCCCCGTCCCCTAATCCTAACCCGAACCCTAACCCTAACCCTTCCCCGAAGCCTGACCCTCACCCGTCCCCTAATCCTAACCCGTACGCTGACACTAACCCGCGCCCTCACACGTACGCTCCCCTTAAAGCGTTGTCGTACCCTCACCTGGACCCTAAACCGTCCACGTCCCTTAACCCTAACCCTAGCCCGAACCCTAACCCTAACCCTTCCCCGAAGCCTGACCCTCACCCGTCCCCTAATCCTAACCCGTACGCTGACACTAAGCCGCGCCCTAACACGTACGCTCCCCCTAAAGCGTTGTCGTACCCTCACCTGGACCCTAAACCGTCCCCGTCCCCTAACCCTAACCCTTGCCCGAACCCTAACCCTAAACCTTCCCCGAAGCCTGACCCTCACCCGACCACTAATCCTAACCCGTACGCTGACACTAACCCGCGCCCTCACATGTACGCTCCCCCTAAAGCGTTGTCGTACCCTCACCTGGACCCTAAACCGTCCCCGTCCCCTAACCCTAACCCTAGCCCGAACCCTAACCCTAACCCTTCCCCGAAGCCTGACCCTCACCCGTCCCCTAATCCTAACCCGTACGCTGACACTAACCCGCACCCTCACACGTACGCGCCCCCTAAAGCGTTGTCGTACCCTCACCTGGACCCTCAACCGTCCCCGTCCCCTAACCCTAACCCTAGCCCGAACCCTAACCCTAACTCTTCCCCGAAGCCTGACCCTCACCCGTCCCCTAATCCTAACCCGTACGCTGACACTAAGCCGCGCCCTCACACGTACGCTCCCCCTAAAGCGTTGTCGTACCCTCACCTGGACCCTAAACCGTCCCCGTCCCCTAACCCTAACCCTAGCCCGAACCCTAACCCTAACACTTGCCCGAAGCCTGACCCTCACCCGTCCCCTAATCCTAACCCGTACGCTGACACTAAGCCGCGCCCTCACACGTACGCTCCCCCTAAAGCGTTGTCGTACCCTCACCTGGACCCTAAACCGTCCCCGTCCCCTAACCCTAATCCTAGCCCGAACCCTATCCCTAACCCTTCCCCGAAGCCTGACCCTCACCCGTCCCCTAATCCTAACCCGTACGCTGACGCTAACCCGCGCCCTCACACTTACGCTCCCCCTAAAGCGTTGTCGTACCCTCACCTGGACCCTAAACCGTCCCCGTCCCCTAATCCTAACCCTAGCCAGAACCCTAACCCTAACCCTTCCCCGAAGCCTGACCCTCACCCGTCCCCTAATCCTAACCCGTACGCTGACACTAAGCCACGCCCTCACACGTACGCTCCCCCTAAAGCGTTGTCGTACCGTCACCTGGACCCTAAACCGTCCCCGTCCCCTAACCCTAACCCTAGCCCGAACCCTAACCCTAACCCTTCCCCGAAGCCTGACCCTCACCCGTCCCCTAATCCTAACCCGTACGCTGACACTAAGCCGCGCCCTCACACGTACGCTCCCCCTAAAGCGTTGTCGTACCCTCACCTGGACCCTAAACCGTCCCCGTCCCCTAACCCTAACCCTAGCCCGAACCCTAACCCTAACCCTTCCCCGAAGCCTGACCCTCACCCGTCCCCTAATCCTAACCCGTACGCTGACACTAAGCCGCGCCCTCACACGTACGCTCCCCCTAAAGCGTTGTCGTACCGTCACCTGGACCCTAAACCGTCCCCGTCCCCTAACCCTAACCCTAGCCCGAACCCTAACCCTAACCCTTCCCCGAAGCCTGACCCTCACCCGTCCCCTAATCCTAACCCGTACGCTGACACTAACCCACGCCCTCACACGTACGCTCCCCCTAAAGCGTTGTCGTACCCTCACCTGGACCCTAAACCGTCCCCGTCCCCTAACCCTAACCCTAACGCGAACCCTAACCCTAACCCTTCCCCGAAGCCTGGCCCTCACCCGTCCCCTAATCCTAACCCGTACGCTGACACTAAGCCACGCCCTCACACGGACGCTCCCCCTAAAGCGTTGTCGTACCCTCACCTGGACCCTAAACCGTCCCCGTCCCGTAAACCTAACCCTAGCCCGAACCCTAACCCTAACCCTTCCCCGAAGCCTGATCCTCACCCGTCCCCTAATCCTAACCCGTACGCTGACACTAAGCCGCGCCCTCACACGTACGCTCCCCCTTAAGCGTTGTCGTACCCTCACCTGGACCCTAAACCGTCCCCGTCCCCTAAACCTAACCCTAGCCCGAACCCTAACCCTAACCCTTCCCCGAAGCCTGACCCTCACCCGTCCCCTAATCCTAACCCGTACGCTGACACTAACCCGCGCCCTCACACGTACGCTCCCCCTAAAGCGTTGTCGTACCCTCACCTGGACCCTAAACCGTCCACGTCCCCTAACCCTAACCCTAGCCCGAACCCTAACCCTAACCCTTCCCCGAAGCCTGACCCTCACCCGTCCCATATCCTAACCCGTACGCTGACACTAACCCACGCCCTCACACGTACGCTCCCCCTAAGGCGTTGTCGTACCCTCACCTGGACCCTGAACCGTCCCCGTCCCCTAATCCTAACCCTAGCCCGAACCCTAAACCTAACAATTCCCCGAAGCCTGACCCTCACCCGTCCCCTAATCCTAACCCGTACGCTGACAGTAACCCGCGCCCTCACACGTACGCTCCCCCTAAAGCGTTGTCGTACCCTCACCTGGACCCTAAACCGTCCCCGTCCCCTAACCCTAACCCTAGCCCGAACCCTAACCCTAACCCTTCCCCGAAGCCTGACCCTCACCCGTCCCCTAAAGCTAACCCGTACGCTGACACTAACCCGCGCCCTCACACGTACGCTCCCCCTAAAGCGTTGTCGTACCCTCACCTGGACCCTAAACCGTCCCCGTCCCCTAACCCTAACCCTAGCCCGAACCCTAATCCTAACACTTCCCCGAAGCCTGACCCTCACCCGTCCCCTAATCCTAACCCGTACGCTGACACTAACCCGCGCCCTCACACGTACACTCCCCCTAAAGCGTTGTCGTACCCTCACCTGGACCCTAAACCGTCCCCGTCCCCTAACCCTAACCCTAGCGCGAACCCTAACCCTAACCCTTACCCGAAGCCTGACCCTCACCCATCCCGTAATCCTAACCCGTACGCTGACACTAACACGCGCCCTCACACGTACGCTCCCCCTAAAGTGTTGTCGTACCCTCACCTGGACCCTAAACCGTCCCCGTCCCCTAACCCTAACCCGAACCCTAACCCTAACCCTTCCCCGAAGCCTGACCCTCACCCGTCCCCTAATCCTAACCCGTACGCTGACACTAAGCCGCGCCCTCACACGTACGCTCCCCCTAAAGCGTTGTCGTACCCTCACCTAGACCCTAAACCGTCCCCGTCCCGTAACCCTAACCCTAGCCCGAACCCTAACCCTAACCCTTCCCCGAAGCCTGACCCTCACCCGTCCCATATCCTAACCAGTACGCTGACACTAACCCGCGCCCTCACACGTACGCTCCCCCTAAAGCGTTGTCGTACCCTCACCTGGACCCTAAACCGTCCCCGTCCCCTAATCCTAACCCTAGCCCGAACCCTAACCCTAACAATTCCCCGAAGCCTGACCCTCACCCGTCCCCTAATCCTAACCCGTACGCTGACAGTAACCCGCGCCCTCACACGTACGCTCCCCCTAAAGCGTTGTCGTACCCTCACCTGGACCCTAAACCGTCCCCGTCCCCTAACCCTAACCCTAGCCCGAACCCTAACCCTAACCCTTCCCCGAAGCCTGACCCTCACCCGTCCCCTAAAGCTAACCCGTACGCTGACACTAACCCGCGCCATCACACGTACGCTCCCCCTAAAGCGTTGTCGTACCCTCACCTGGACCCTAAACCGTCCCCGTCCCCTAACCCTAACCCTAGCCCGAAACCTAACCCTAACACTTCCCCGAAGCCTGACCCTCACCCGTCCCCTAATCCTAACCCGTACGCTGACACTAACCCGCGCCCTCACACGTACGCTCCCCCTAAAGCGTTGTCGTACCCTCACCTGGACAATAAACCGTCCCCGTCCCCTAACCCTAACCCTAGCCCGAACCCTAACCCTAACCCTTCCCCGAAGCCTGACCCTCACCCGTCCCCTAATCCTAAACCGTACGCAGACACTAAGCCGCGCCCTCACACGTACGCTCCCCCTAAAGTGTTGTCGTACCCTCACCTGGACCCTAAACCGTCCCCGTCCCCTAACCCTAACCCTAGCCCGAACCCTAACCCTAACCCTTCCCCGAAGCCTGACCCTCACCCGTCCCCTAATCCTAACCCATACGCTGACACTAACCCGCGCCCTCACACGTACGCTCCACCTAAAGCGTTGTCGTACCCTCACCTGGACCCTAAACCGTCCCCGTCCCCTAACCCTAACCCTAGCCCGAACCCTAACCCTAACCATTCCCCGAAGCCTGACCCTCACCCGTCCCCTAATCCTAACCCGTACGCTGACACTAACCCGCGCCCTCACACGTACACTCCCCCTAAAGTATTGTCGTACCCTCACCTGGACCCTAAACCGTCCCCGTCCCCTAATCCTAACCCTAGCCCGAGCCCCAACCCTAACCCTTCCCCGAAGCCTGACACTCACCCGTCCCGTAATCCTAACCCGTACGCTGACACTAACACGCGCCCTCACACGTACGCTCCCCCTAAAGCGTTGTCGTACCCTCACCTGGACCCTAAACCGTCCCCGTCCCCTAACCCTAACCCTAGCCCGAACCCTAACCCTAACCCTTCCCCGAAGCCTGACCCTCACCCGTCCCCTAATCCTAGCCCGTACGCTGACGCTAACCCGCGCCCTAACACGTACGCTCCCCCTAAAGCGTTGTCGTACCCTCACCTGGACCCTAAACCGTCCCCGTCCCCTAACCCTAACCCTAGCCCGAACCCTAACCCTAACCCTTCCCCGAAGCCTGACCCTCACCCATCCCCTAATCCTAACCCATACGCTGACACTAAGCCACGCCCTCACACGTACGCTCCCCCTAAAGCGTTTTCGTACCCTCACCTGGACCCTAAACCGTCCCCGTCCCCTAACCCTAACCCTAGCCCGAACCCTAACCCTAACCCTTCCCCGAATCCTGACACTCACCCGTCCCCTAATCCTAACCCGTACGCTGACACCAACCCGCGCCCTCACACGTACGCTCCCCCTAAGGCGTTGTCGTACCCTCACCTGGACCCTAAATCGTCCCCGTCCCCTAACCCTAACCCTAGCCGGAACCGTAACACTAACCCTTCCCCGAAGCCTGAACCTCACCTGTCCCCTAATCCTAACCCGTACCCTGACACTAACCCGCGCCCTCACACGTACGCTCCCCCTAAAGAGTTGTCGTACCCTCACCTGGACGGTAAACTGTCCCCGCCCCCTAACCCTAACCCTAGGCCGAACCCTAACCCTAACCCTTCCCCGAAGCCTGACCCTCACCCGTCCCCTAATCCTAACCCGTACGCTAACATTAACCCGCGCCCTCACACGTACGCTCCCCCTAAAGCGTTGTCGTACCCTCACCTGGACCCTAAACCGTCCTCCGTCCCCTAACCCTAACCCTAGTCCGAACCCTAACCCTAACCCTTCCCCGAAGCCTGACCCTCACCCGTCCCCTAATCCTAACCCGTACGCTGACACTAACCCGTGCCCTCATATGTACGCTCCCCCTAAAGCGTTGTCGTACCCTCACCTAGACCCTAAACCGTCCGCGTCCCCTAACCCTAACCCTAGCCCGAACCCTATCCCTAAAGCTTCCCCGAAGCCTGACCCTCACCCGTCCCCTAATCCTAACCCGTACGATGACACTAACCCGCGCCCTCACACGTTCGCTCCCCCTAAAGCGTTGTCGAAACCTCACCTGGACCCTAAACCGTCCCCGTCCCCTAACGATAACCCTAGCCCGAACTCTAACCCTAACACTTCCCCGAAGCCTGACCCTCACCCGTCCCCTAATCCTAACCCGTACGCTGACACTAACCCGCGCCCTCACACGTACGCTCCCCCTAAAGTGTTGTCGTACCCTCACCTGGACCCTAAACCGTCCCCATCCCCTAACCCTAAACCTAGCCCGAACCCTAACCCTAACCCTTCCCCGAAGCCTGACCCTCACCCGTCCCCTAATCCTAACCCGTACGCTGACACTAAGCCGCGCCCTCACACGTACGCTCCCCCTAAAGCGTTGTCGTACCCTCACCTGGACCCTAAACCGTCCCCGTCCCCTAACCCTAACCCTAGCCCGAACCCTAACCCTAACACTTGCCCGAAGCCTGACCCTCACCCGTCCCCTAATCCTAACCCGTACGCTGACACTAAGCCGCGCCCTCACACGTACGCTCCCCCTAAAGCGTTGTCGTACCCTCACCTGGACCCTAAACCGTCCCCGTCCCCTAACCCTAATCCTAGCCCGAACCCTATCCCTAACCCTTCCCCGAAGCCTGACCCTCACCCGTCCCCTAATCCTAACCCGTACGCTGACGCTAACCCGCGCCCTCACACTTACGCTCCCCCTAAAGCGTTGTCGTACCCTCACCTGGACCCTAAACCGTCCCCGTCCCCTAATCCTAACCCTAGCCAGAACCCTAACCCTAACCCTTCCCCGAAGCCTGACCCTCACCCGTCCCCTAATCCTAACCCGTACGCTGACACTAAGCCACGCCCTCACACGTACGCTCCCCCTAAAGCGTTGTCGTACCGTCACCTGGACCCTAAACCGTCCCCGTCCCCTAACCCTAACCCTAGCCCGAACCCTAACCCTAACCCTTCCCCGAAGCCTGACCCTCACCCGTCCCCTAATCCTAACCCGTACGCTGACACTAAGCCGCGCCCTCACACGTACGCTCCCCCTAAAGCGTTGTCGTACCCTCACCTGGACCCTAAACCGTCCCCGTCCCCTAACCCTAACCCTAGCCCGAACCCTAACCCTAACCCTTCCCCGAAGCCTGACCCTCACCCGTCCCCTAATCCTAACCCGTACGCTGACACTAAGCCGCGCCCTCACACGTACGCTCCCCCTAAAGCGTTGTCGTACCGTCACCTGGACCCTAAACCGTCCCCGTCCCCTAACCCTAACCCTAGCCCGAACCCTAACCCTAACCCTTCCCCGAAGCCTGACCCTCACCCGTCCCCTAATCCTAACCCGTACGCTGACACTAAGCCGCGCCCTCACACGTACGCTCCCCCTAAAGCGTTGTCGTACCCTCACCTGGACCCTAAACCGTCCCCGTCTCCTAACCCTAACCCTAGCCCGAACCCTAACCCTAACCCTTCCCCGAAGCCTGACCCTCACCCGTCCCCTAATCCTAACCCGTACGCTGACACTAACCCGCGCCCTCACACGTACGCTCCCCCTAAAGCGTTGTCGTACCCTCACCTGGACCCTAAACCGTCCCCGTCCCCTAACCCTAACCCTAGCCCGAACCCTAACCCTAACCCTTCCCCGAAGCCTGACCCTCACCCGTCCCCTAATTCTAACCCGTACGCTGACACTAACCCACGCCCTCACACGTACGCTCCCCCTAAAGCGTTGTCGTACCCTCACCTGGACCCTAAACCGTCCCCGTCCCCTAACCCTAACCCTAGCCCGAACCCTAACCCTAACCCTTCCCCGAAGCCTGATCCTCACCCGTCCCCTAATCCTAACCCGTACGCTGACACTAAGCCGCGCCCTCACACGTACGCTCCCCCTTAAGCGTTGTCGTACCCTCACCTGGACCCTAAACCGTCCCCGTCCCCTAAACCTAACCCTAGCCCGAACCCTAACCCTAACCCTTCCCCGAAGCCTGACCCTCACCCGTCCCCTAATCCTAACCCGTACGCTGACACTAACCCGCGCCCTCACACGTACGCTCCCCCTAAAGCGTTGTCGTACCCTCACCTGGACCCTAAACCGTCCACGTCCCCTAACCCTAACCCTAGCCCGAACCCTAACCCTAACCCTTCCCCGAAGCCTGACCCTCACCCGTCCCATATCCTAACCCGTACGCTGACACTAACCCACGCCCTCACACGTACGCTCCCCCTAAGGCGTTGTCGTACCCTCACCTGGACCCTGAACCGTCCCCGTCCCCTAATCCTAACCCTAGCCCGAACCCTAAACCTAACAATTCCCCGAAGCCTGACCCTCACCCGTCCCCTAATCCTAACCCGTACGCTGACAGTAACCCGCGCCCTCACACGTACGCTCCCCCTAAAGCGTTGTCGTACCCTCACCTGGACCCTAAACCGTCCCCGTCCCCTAACCCTAACCCTAGCCCGAACCCTAACCCTAACCCTTCCCCGAAGCCTGACCCTCACCCGTCCCCTAAAGCTAACCCGTACGCTGACACTAACCCGCGCCCTCACACGTACGCTCCCCCTAAAGCGTTGTCGTACCCTCACCTGGACCCTAAACCGTCCCCGTCCCCTAACCCTAACCCTAGCCCGAACCCTAATCCTAACACTTCCCCGAAGCCTGACCCTCACCCGTCCCCTAATCCTAACCCGTACGCTGACACTAACCCGCGCCCTCACACGTACACTCCCCCTAAAGCGTTGTCGTACCCTCACCTGGACCCTAAACCGTCCCCGTCCCCTAACCCTAACCCTAGCGCGAACCCTAACCCTAACCCTTACCCGAAGCCTGACCCTCACCCATCCCGTAATCCTAACCCGTACGCTGACACTAACACGCGCCCTCACACGTACGCTCCCCCTAAAGTGTTGTCGTACCCTCACCTGGACCCTAAACCGTCCCCGTCCCCTAACCCTAACCCGAACCCTAACCCTAACCCTTCCCCGAAGCCTGACCCTCACCCGTCCCCTAATCCTAACCCGTACGCTGACACTAAGCCGCGCCCTCACTCGTACGCTCCCCCTAAAGCGTTGTCGTACCCTCACCTAGACCCTAAACCGTCCCCGTCCCGTAACCCTAACCCTAGCCCGAACCCTAACCCTAACCCTTCCCCGAAGCCTGACCCTCACCCGTCCCATATCCTAACCAGTACGCTGACACTAACCCGCGCCCTCACACGTACGCTCCCCCTAAAGCGTTGTCGTACCCTCACCTGGACCCTAAACCGTCCCCGTCCCCTAATCCTAACCCTAGCCCGAACCCTAACCCTAACAATTCCCCGAAGCCTGACCCTCACCCGTCCCCTAATCCTAACCCGTACGCTGACAGTAACCCGCGCCCTCACACGTACGCTCCCCCTAAAGCGTTGTCGTACCCTCACCTGGACCCTAAACCGTCCCCGTCCCCTAACCCTAACCCTAGCCCGAACCCTAACCCTAACCCTTCCCCGAAGCCTGACCCTCACCCGTCCCCTAAAGCTAACCCGTACGCTGACACTAACCCGCGCCATCACACGTACGCTCCCCCTAAAGCGTTGTCGTACCCTCACCTGGACCCTAAACCGTCCCCGTCCCCTAACCCTAACCCTAGCCCGAAACCTAACCCTAACACTTCCCCGAAGCCTGACCCTCACCCGTCCCCTAATCCTAACCCGTACGCTGACACTAACCCGCGCCCTCACACGTACGCTCCCCCTAAAGCGTTGTCGTACCCTCACCTGGACAATAAACCGTCCCCGTCCCCTAACCCTAACCCTAGCCCGAACCCTAACCCTAACCCTTCCCCGAAGCCTGACCCTCACCCGTCCCCTAATCCTAAACCGTACGCAGACACTAAGCCGCGCCCTCACACGTACGCTCCCCCTAAAGTGTTGTCGTACCCTCACCTGGACCCTAAACCGTCCCCGTCCCCTAACCCTAACCCTAGCCCGAACCCTAACCCTAACCCTTCCCCGAAGCCTGACCCTCACCCGTCCCCTAATCCTAACCCATACGCTGACACTAACCCACGCCCTCACACGTACGCTCCACCTAAAGCGTTGTCGTACCCTCACCTGGACCCTAAACCGTCCCCGTCCCCTAACCCTAACCCTAGCCCGAACCCTAACCCTAACCATTCCCCGAAGCCTGACCCTCACCCGTCCCCTAATCCTAACCCGTACGCTGACACTAACCCGCGCCCTCACACGTACACTCCCCCTAAAGTATTGTCGTACCCTCACCTGGACCCTAAACCGTCCCCGTCCCCTAATCCTAACCCTAGCCCGAGCCCCAACCCTAACCCTTCCCCGAAGCCTGACACTCACCCGTCCCGTAATCCTAACCCGTACGCTGACACTAACACGCGCCCTCACACGTACGCTCCCCCTAAAGCGTTGTCGTACCCTCACCTGGACCCTAAACCGTCCCCGTCCCCTAACCCTAACCCTAGCCCGAACCCTAACCCTAACCCTTCCCCGAAGCCTGACCCTCACCCGTCCCCTAATCCTAGCCCGTACGCTGACGCTAACCCGCGCCCTAACACGTACGCTCCCCCTAAAGCGTTGTCGTACCCTCACCTGGACCCTAAACCGTCCCCGTCCCCTAACCCTAACCCTAGCCCGAACCCTAACCCTAACCCTTCCCCGAAGCCTGACCCTCACCCATCCCCTAATCCTAACCCATACGCTGACACTAAGCCACGCCCTCACACGTACGCTCCCCCTAAAGCGTTTTCGTACCCTCACCTGGACCCTAAACCGTCCCCGTCCCCTAACCCTAACCCTAGCCCGAACCCTAACCCTAACCCTTCCCCGAATCCTGACACTCACCCGTCCCCTAATCCTAACCCGTACGCTGACACCAACCCGCGCCCTCACACGTACGCTCCCCCTAAGGCGTTGTCGTACCCTCACCTGGACCCTAAATCGTCCCCGTCCCCTAACCCTAACCCTAGCCGGAACCGTAACACTAACCCTTCCCCGAAGCCTGAACCTCACCTGTCCCCTAATCCTAACCCGTACCCTGACACTAACCCGCGCCCTCACACGTACGCTCCCCCTAAAGAGTTGTCGTACCCTCACCTGGACGGTAAACTGTCCCCGCCCCCTAACCCTAACCCTAGGCCGAACCCTAACCCTAACCCTTCCCCGAAGCCTGACCCTCACCCGTCCCCTAATCCTAACCCGTACGCTAACATTAACCCGCGCCCTCACACGTACGCTCCCCCTAAAGCGTTGTCGTACCCTCACCTGGACCCTAAACCGTCATCCGTCCCCTAACCCTAACCCTAGTCCGAACCCTAACCCTAACCCTTCCCCGAAGCCTGACCCTCACCCGTCCCCTAATCCTAACCCGTACGCTGACACTAACCCGTGCCCTCATATGTACGCTCCCCCTAAAGCGTTGTCATACCCTCACCTGGACCCTAAACCGTCCCCGTCCCCTAACCCTAACCCTAGCCCGAACCCTAACCCTAACCCTTCCCCGAAGCCTGACCCTCACCCGTCCCCTAATCCTAACCCAGACGCTGACACTAACCCGCGCCCTCACACGTACGTTCCCCCTAAAGCGTTGTCGTACCCTCACCTAGACCCTAAACCGTCCGCGTCCCCTAACCCTAACCCTAGCCCGAACCCTATCCCTAAAGCTTCCCCGAAGCCTGACCCTCACCCGTCCCCTAATCCTAACCCGTACGATGACACTAACCCGCGCCCGCACACGTTCGCTCCCCCTAAAGCGTTGTCGAAACCTCACCTGGACCCTAAACCGTCCCCGTCCCCTAACGATAACCCTAGCCCGAACTCTAACCCTAACACTTCCCCGAAGCCTGACCCTCACCCGTCCCCTAATCCTAACCCGTACGCTGACACTAACCCGCGCCCTCACACGTACGCTCCCCCTAAAGTGTTGTCGTACCCTCACCTGGACCCTAAACCGTCCCCATCCCCTAACCCTAAACCTAGCCCGAACCCTAACCCTAACCCTTCCCCGAAGCCTGACCCTCACCCGTCCCCTAATCCTAACCCGTACGCTGACACTAACCCGCGCCCCCACACGTACGCTCCCCGTAAAGCGTTGTCGTACCCTCACCTGGACCCTAAACCTTCCCCGTCCCCTAACCCTAACCCTAGCCCGAACCCTAACCCTAACCCTTCCCCGAAGCCTGACCCTCACCCATCCCCTAATCCTAACCCGTACGATGACACTAACCCGCGCCCTCACACGTACGCTCCCGCTAAAGCGTTGTTGTACCCTCACCTGGACCGTAAACCGTCCCCGCCCCGTAACCCTAACCCTAGCCCGAACCCTAACCCTAAACCTTCCCCGAAGCCTGACCCTCACCCGTCCCCTAATCCTAACCCGTACGCTGACACTAACCCGCGCCCTCACACGTACGCTCCCCCTAAAGCGTTGTCGTACCCTCACCTGGACCCTAAACCGTCCCAGTCCCCTAATCCTAACCCTAGCCCGAACCCTAACCCTAACCCTTCCCCGAAGCCTGACCCTCCCCCGTCCCCTAATCCTAACCCGTACGCTGACACTAACCCGCGCCCTCACACGTACGCTCCCCCTAAAGCGTTGTCGTACCCTCACCTGGACCCTAAACCGTCCCCGTCCCCTAACCCTAACCCTAGCCCGAACCCTAACCCTAACCCTTCCCCGAAGCCTGACCCTCAACCGTCCCCTAATCCTAACCCGTACGCTGACACTAACCCGCGCCCTCACACGTACGCTCCCCCTAAAGCGTTGTCGTACCCTCACCTGGACCCTAAACCGTCCCCGTCCCCTAATCCTAACCCTAGCCCGAACTCTAACCCTAACCCTTCCCGGAAGCCTGACCCTCACCCGTCCCCTAATCCTAACCCGTACGCTGACACTAACACGCGCCCTCACACGTACGCTCCCCCTAAAGCGTTGTCGTACCCTCACCTGGACCCTAAACCGTCCCCGTCCCCTAACCCTAACCCTAGCCCGAACCCTAACCCTAACCCTTCCCCGAAGCCTGACCCTCACCCGTCCCCTAATCCTAACCCGTACGCTGACGCTAACCCGCGCCCTCACACGTACGCTCCCCCTAAAGCGTTGTCGTACCCTCACCTGGACCCTAAACCGTCCCCGTCCCCTAACCCTAACCCTAGCCCGAACCCTAACCCTAACCCTTCCCCGAAGCCTGACCCTCACCCGTCCCATAATCCTAACCCGTACGCTGACACAAAGCCACGCCCTCACACGTACGCTCCCCCTAAAGCGTTGTCGTACCCTCACCTGGACCCTAAACCTTCCCCGTCCCCTAACCCTAACCCTAGCCCGAACCCTAACCCTAACCCTTCCCCGAAGCCTGACCCTCACCCGTCCCCTAATCCTAACCCGTACGCTGACACTAAGCCGCGCCCTCACACGTACGCTCCCCCTAAGGCGTTGTCGTACCCTCACCTGGACCCTAAACCGTCCCCGTCCCCTAACGCTAAACCTAGCCCGAACCCTAACCCTAACCCTTCCCCGAAGCCTGACCCTCACCCGTCCCCTAATCCTAACCCGTACACTGACACTAACCCGCGCCCTCACACGTACGCTCCCCCTAAAGCGTTGTCGTACCCTCACCTGGACCCTAAACCGTCCCCTAACCCTAACCCTAGCCCGAACCCTAACCCTAACCCTTCCCCGAAGCCTGACCCTCAACCGTCCCCTAATCCTAACCCGTACGCTGACACTAACCCGCGCCCTCACACGTACGCTCCCCCTAAAGCGTTGTCGTACCCTCACCTGGACCCTAAACCGTCCCCGTCCCCTAATCCTAACCCTAGCCCGAACCCTAACCCTAACCCTTCCCCGAAGCCTGACCCTCACCCGTCCCCTAATCCTAACCCGTACGCTGACACTAACCCGCGCCCTCACACGTACGCTCCCCCTAAAGCGTTGTCGTACCCTCACCTGGACCCTAAACCGTCCCCGTCCCCTAACCCTAACCCTAGCCCGAACCCTAACCCTAACCCTTCCCCGAAGAGTGACCCTCACCCGTCCCCTAATCCTAACCCGTACGCTGACGCTAACCCGCGCCCTCACACGTACGCTCCCCCTAAAGCGTTGTCGTACCCTCACCTGGACCCTAAACCGTCCCCGTCCCCTAATCCTAACCCGAACCCTAACCCTAACCCTTCCCCGAAGCCTGACCCTCACCCGTCCCCTAATCCTAACCCGTACGCTGACACTAACCCGCGCCCTCACACGTACGCTCCCCCTAAAGCGTTGTCGTACCCTCACCTGGACCCTAAACCTTCCCCGTCCCCTAACCCTAACCCTAGCCCGAACCCTAACCCTAACCCTTCCCCGAAGCCTGACCCTCACCCGTCCCCTAATCCTAACCCGTACGCTGACACTAAGCCGCGCCCTCACACGTACGCTCCCCCTAAAGCGTTGTCGTACCCTCACCTGGACCCTAAACCGTCCCCGTCCCCTAACCCTAACCCTAGCCCGAACCCTAACCCTAACCCTTCCCCGAAGCCTGACCCTCACCCGTCCCCTAATCCTAACCCGTACGCTGACACTAACCCGCGCCCTCACACGTACGCTCCCCCTAAAGCGTTGTCGTACCCTCACCTGGACCCTAAACCGTCCCCTAACCCTAACCCTAGCCCGAACCCTAACCCTAACCCTTCCCCGAAGCCTGACCCTCAACCGTCCCCTAATCCTAACCCGTACGCTGACACTAACCCGCGCCCTCACACGTACGCTCCCCCTAAAGCGTTGTCGTACCCTCACCTGGACCCTAAACCGTCCCAGTCCCCTAATCCTAACCCTAGCCCGAACCCTAACCCTAACCCTTCCCCGAAGCCTGACCCTCCCCCGTCCCCTAATCCTAACCCGTACGCTGACACTAACCCGCGCCCTCACACGTACGCTCCCCCTAAAGCGTTGTCGTACCCTCACCTGGACCCTAAACCGTCCCCGTCCCCTAACCCTAACCCTAGCCCGAACCCTAACCCTAACCCTTCCCCGAAGCCTGACCCTCAACCGTCCCCTAATCCTAACCCGTACGCTGACACTAACCCGCGCCCTCACACGTACGCTCCCCCTAAAGCGTTGTCGTACCCTCACCTGGACCCTAAACCGTCCCCGTCCCCTAATCCTAACCCTAGCCCGAACTCTAACCCTAACCCTTCCCGGAAGCCTGACCCTCACCCGTCCCCTAATCCTAACCCGTACGCTGACACTAACACGCGCCCTCACACGTACGCTCCCCCTAAAGCGTTGTCGTACCCTCACCTGGACCCTAAACCGTCCCCGTCCCCTAACCCTAACCCTAGCCCGAACCCTAACCCTAACCCTTCCCCGAAGCCTGACCCTCACCCGTCCCCTAATCCTAACCCGTACGCTGACGCTAACCCGCGCCCTCACACGTACGCTCCCCCTAAAGCGTTGTCGTACCCTCACCTGGACCCTAAACCGTCCCCGTCCCCTAACCCTAACCCTAGCCCGAACCCTAACCCTAACCCTTCCCCGAAGCCTGACCCTCACCCGTCCCATAATCCTAACCCGTACGCTGACACAAAGCCACGCCCTCACACGTACGCTCCCCCTAAAGCGTTGTCGTACCCTCACCTGGACCCTAAACCTTCCCCGTCCCCTAACCCTAACCCTAGCCCGAACCCTAACCCTAACCCTTCCCCGAAGCCTGACCCTCACCCGTCCCCTAATCCTAACCCGTACGCTGACACTAAGCCGCGCCCTCACACGTACGCTCCCCCTAAGGCGTTGTCGTACCCTCACCTGGACCCTAAACCGTCCCCGTCCCCTAACGCTAAACCTAGCCCGAACCCTAACCCTAACCCTTCCCCGAAGCCTGACCCTCACCCGTCCCCTAATCCTAACCCGTACACTGACACTAACCCGCGCCCTCACACGTACGCTCCCCCTAAAGCGTTGTCGTACCCTCACCTGGACCCTAAACCGTCCCCTAACCCTAACCCTAGCCCGAACCCTAACCCTAACCCTTCCCCGAAGCCTGACCCTCAACCGTCCCCTAATCCTAACCCGTACGCTGACACTAACCCGCGCCCTCACACGTACGCTCCCCCTAAAGCGTTGTCGTACCCTCACCTGGACCCTAAACCGTCCCCGTCCCCTAATCCTAACCCTAGCCCGAACCCTAACCCTAACCCTTCCCCGAAGCCTGACCCTCACCCGTCCCCTAATCCTAACCCGTACGCTGACACTAACCCGCGCCCTCACACGTACGCTCCCCCTAAAGCATTGTCGTACCCTCACCTGGACCCTAAACCGTCCCCGTCCCCTAACCCTAACCCTAGCCCGAACCCTAACCCTAACCCTTCCCCGAAGAGTGACCCTCACCCGTCCCCTAATCCTAACCCGTACGCTGACGCTAACCCGCGCCCTCACACGTACGCTCCCCCTAAAGCGTTGTCGTACCCTCACCTGGACCCTAAACCGTCCCCGTCCCCTAATCCTAACCCGAACCCTAACCCTAACCCTTCCCCGAAGCCTGACCCTCACCCGTCCCCTAATCCTAACCCGTACGCTGACACTAACCCGCGCCCTCACACGTACGCTCCCCCTAAAGCGTTGTCGTACCCTCACCTGGACCCTAAACCTTCCCCGTCCCCTAACCCTAACCCTAGCCCGAACCCTAACCCTAACCCTTCCCCGAAGCCTGACCCTCACCCGTCCCCTAATCCTAACCCGTACGCTGACACTAAGCCGCGCCCTCACACGTACGCTCCCCCTAAAGCGTTGTCGTACCCTCACCTGGACCCTAAACCGTCCCCGTCCCCTAACCCTAACCCTAGCCCGAACCCTAACCCTAACCCTTCCCCGAAGCCTGACCCTCACCCGTCCCCTAATCCTAACCCGTACGCTGACACTAACCCGCGCCCTCACACGTACGCTCCCCCTAAAGCGTTGTCGTACCCTCACCTGGACCCTAAACCGTCCCCTAACCCTAACCCTAGCCCGAACCCTAACCCTAACCCTTCCCCGAAGCCTGACCCTCAACCGTCCCCTAATCCTAACCCGTACGCTGACACTAACCCGCGCCCTCACACGTACGCTCCCCCTAAAGCGTTGTCGTACCCTCACCTGGACCCTAAACCGTCCCCGTCCCCTAATCCTAACCCTAGCCCGAACCCTAACCCTAACCCTTCCCCAAAGCCTGACCCTCACCCGTCCCCTAATCCTAACCCGTACGCTGACACTAACCCGTGCCCTCACACGTACGCTCCCCCTAAAGCGTTGTCGTACCCTCACCTGGACCCTAAACCGTCCCCGTCCCCTAACCCTAACCCTAGCCCGAACCCTAACCCTAACCCTTCCCCGAAGAGTGACCCTCACCCGTCCCCTAATCCTAACACGTACGCTGACGCTAACCCGCGCCCTCACACGTACGCTCCCCCTAAAGCGTTGTCGTACCCTCACCTGGACCCTAAACCGTCCCCGTCCCCTAATCCTAACCCGAACCCTAACCCTAACCCTTCCCCGAAGCCTGACCCTCACCCGTCCCCTAATCCTAACCCGTACGCTGACACTAACCCGCGCCCTCACACGTACGCTCCCCTTAAAGCGTTGTCGTACCCTCACCTGGACCCTAAACCGTCCACGTCCCTTAACCCTAACCCTAGCCCGAACCCTAACCCTAACCCTTCCCCGAAGCCTGACCCTCACCCGTCCCCTAATCCTAACCCGTACGCTGACACTAAGCCGCGCCCTAACACGTACGCTCCCCCTAAAGCGTTGTCGTACCCTCACCTGGACCCTAAACCGTCCCCGTCCCCTAACCCTAACCCTTGCCCGAACCCTAACCCTAAACCTTCCCCGAAGCCTGACCCTCACCCGACCCCTAATCCTAACCCGTACGCTGACACTAACCCGCGCCCTCACATGTACGCTCCCCCTAAAGCGTTGTCGTACCCTCACCTGGACCCTAAACCGTCCCCGTCCCCTAACCCTAACCCTAGCCCGAACCCTAACCCTAACCCTTCCCCGAAGCCTGACCCTCACCCGTCCCCTAATCCTAACCCGTACGCTGACACTAACCCGCACCCTCACACGTACGCGCCCCCTAAAGCGTTGTCGTACCCTCACCTGGACCCTCAACCGTCCCCGTCCCCTAACCCTAACCCTAGCCCGAACCCTAACCCTAACTCTTCCCCGAAGCCTGACCCTCACCCGTCCCCTAATCCTAACCCGTACGCTGACACTAAGCCGCGCCCTCACACGTACGCTCCCCCTAAAGCGTTGTCGTACCCTCACCTGGACCCTAATCCGTCCCCGTCCCCTAACCCTAACCCTAGCCCGAACCCTAACCCTAACACTTGCCCGAAGCCTGACCCTCACCCGTCCCCTAATCCTAACCCGTACGCTGACACTAAGCCGCGCCCTCACACGTACGCTCCCCCTAAAGCGTTGTCGTACCCTCACCTGGACCCTAAACCGTCCCCGTCCCCTAACCCTAATCCTAGCCCGAACCCTATCCCTAACCCTTCCCCGAAGCCTGACCCTCACCCGTCCCCTAATCCTAACCCGTACGCTGACGCTAACCCGCGCCCTCACACTTACGCTCCCCCTAAAGCGTTGTCGTACCCTCACCTGGACCCTAAACCGTCCCCGTCCCCTAATCCTAACCCTAGCCAGAACCCTAACCCTAACCCTTCCCCGAAGCCTGACCCTCACCCGTCCCCTAATCCTAACCCGTACGCTGACACTAAGCCGCGCCCTCACACGTACGCTCCCCCTAAAGCGTTGTCGTACCGTCACCTGGACCCTAAACCGTCCCCGTCCCCTAACCCTAACCCTAGCCCGAACCCTAACCCTAACCCTTCCCCGAAGCCTGACCCTCACCCGTCCCCTAATCCTAACCCGTACGCTGACACTAACCCGCGCCCTCACACGTACGCTCCCCTTAAAGCGTTGTCGTACCCTCACCTGGACCCTAAACCGTCCCCGTCCCCTAACCCTAACCCTAGCCCGAACCCTAACCCTAACCCTTCCCCGAAGCCTGACCCTCACCCGTCCCATAATCCTAACCCGTACGCTGACACAAAGCCACGCCCTCACACGTATGCTCCCCCTAAAGCGTTGTCGTATCCTCACCTGGACCCTAAACCTTCCCCGTCCCCTAACCCTAACCCTAGCCCGAACCCTAACCCTAACCCTTCCCCGAAGCCTGACCCTCACCCGTCCCCTAATCCTAACCCGTACGCTGACACTAAGCCGCGCCCTCACACGTACGCTCCCCCTAAAGCGTTGTCGTACCCTCACCTGGACCCTAAACCGTCCCCGTCCCCTAACCCTAACCCTAGCCCGAACCCTAACCCTAACCCTTCCCCGAAGCCTGACCCTCACCCGTCCCCTAATCCTAACCCGTACGCTGACACTAACCCGCGCCCTCACACGTACGCTCCCCCTAAAGCGTTGTCGTACCCTCACCTGGACCCTAAACCGTCCCCTAACCCTAACCCTAGCCCGAACCCTAACCCTAACCCTTCCCCGAAGCCTGACCCTCAACCGTCCCCTAATCCTAACCCGTACGCTGACACTAACCCGCGCCCTCACACGTACGCTCCCCCTAAAGCGTTGTCGTACCCTCACCTGGACCCTAAACCGTCCCCGTCCCCTAATCCTAACCCTAGCCCGAACCCTAACCCTAACCCTTCCCCGAAGCCTGACCCTCACCCGTCCCCTAATCCTAACCCGTACGCTGACACTAACCCGCGCCCTCACACGTACGCTCCCCCTAAAGCGTTGTCGTACCCTCACCTGGACCCTAAACCGTCCCCGTCCCCTAACCCTAACCCTAGCCCGAACCCTAACCCTAACCCTTCCCCGAAGAGTGACCCTCACCCGTCCCCTAATCCTAACACGTACGCTGACGCTAACCCGCGCCCTCACACGTACGCTCCCCCTAAAGCGTTGTCGTACCCTCACCTGGACCCTAAACCGTCCCCGTCCCCTAATCCTAACCCGAACCCTAACCCTAACCCTTCCCCGAAGCCTGACCCTCACCCGTCCCCTAATCCTAACCCGTACGCTGACACTAACCCGCGCCCTCACACGTACGCTCCCCTTAAAGCGTTGTCGTACCCTCACCTGGACCCTAAACCGTCCACGTCCCTTAACCCTAACCCTAGCCCGAACCCTAACCCTAACCCTTCCCCGAAGCCTGACCCTCACCCGTCCCCTAATCCTAACCCGTACGCTGACACTAAGCCGCGCCCTAACACGTACGCTCCCCCTAAAGCGTTGTCGTACCCTCACCTGGACCCTAAACCGTCCCCGTCCCCTAACCCTAACCCTTGCCCGAACCCTAACCCTAAACCTTCCCCGAAGCCTGACGCTCACCCGACCCCTAATCCTAACCCGTACGCTGACACTAACCCGCGCCCTCACATGTACGCTCCCCCTAAAGCGTTGTCGTACCCTCACCTGGACCCTAAACCGTCCCCGTCCCCTAACCCTAACCCTAGCCCGAACCCTAACCCTAACCCTTCCCCGAAGCCTGACCCTCACCCGTCCCCTAATCCTAACCCGTACGCTGACACTAAGCCGCGCCCTCACACGTACGCTCCCCCTAAAGCGTTGTCGTACCGTCACCTGGACCCTAAACCGTCCCCGTCCCCTAACCCTAACCCTAGCCCGAACCCTAACCCTAACCCTTCCCCGAAGCCTGACCCTCACCCGTCCCCTAATCCTAACCCGTACGCTGACACTAAGCCGCGCCCTCACACGTACGCTCCCCCTAAAGCGTTGTCGTACCCTCACCTGGACCCTAAACCGTCCCCGTCCCTTAACCCTAACCCTAGCCCGAACCCTAACCCTAACCCTTCCCCGAAGCCTGACCCTCACCCGTCCCCTAATCCTAACCCGTACGCTGACACTAAGCCGCGCCCTCACACGTACGCTCCCCCTAAAGCGTTGTCGTACCGTCACCTGGACCCTAAACCGTCCCCGTCCCCTAACCCTAACCCTAGCCCGAACCCTAACCCTAACACTTGCCCGAAGCCTGACCCTCACCCGTCCCCTAATCCTAACCCGTACGCTGACACTAAGCCGCGCCCTCACACGTACGCTCCCCCTAAAGCGTTGTCGTACCCTCACCTGGACCCTAAACCGTCCCCGTCCCCTAACCCTAATCCTAGCCCGAACCCTATCCCTAACCCTTCCCCGAAGCCTGACCCTCACCCGTCCCCTAATCCTAACCCGTACGCTGACGCTAACCCGCGCCCTCACACTTACGCTCCCCCTAAAGCGTTGTCGTACCCTCACCTGGACCCTAAACCGTCCCCGTCCCCTAATCCTAACCCTAGCCAGAACCCTAACCCTAACCCTTCCCCGAAGCCTGACCCTCACCCGTCCCCTAATCCTAACCCGTACGCTGACACTAAGCCGCGCCCTCACACGTACGCTCCCCCTAAAGCGTTGTCGTACCGTCACCTGGACCCTAAACCGTCCCCGTCCCCTAACCCTAACCCTAGCCCGAACCCTAACCCTAACCCTTCCCCGAAGCCTGACCCTCACCCGTCCCCTAATCCTAACCCGTACGCTGACACTAAGCCGCGCCCTCACACGTACGCTCCCCCTAAAGCGTTGTCGTACCCTCACCTGGACCCTAAACCGTCCCCGTCCCCTAACCCTAACCCTAGCCCGAACCCTAACCCTAACCCTTCCCCGAAGCCTGACCCTCACCCGTCCCCTAATCCTAACCCGTACGCTGACACTAAGCCGCGCCCTCACACGTACGCTCCCCCTAAAGCGTTGTCGTACCGTCACCTGGACCCTAAACCGTCCCCGTCCCCTAACCCTAACCCTAGCCCGAACCCTAACCCTAACCCTTCCCCGAAGCCTGACCCTCACCCGTCCCCTAATCCTAACCCGTACGCTGACACTAAGCCGCGCCCTCACACGTACGCTCCCCCTAAAGCGTTGTCGTACCCTCACCTGGACCCTAAACCGTCCCCGTCCCCTAACCCTAACCCTAGCCCGAACCCTAACCCTAACCCTTCCCCGAAGCCTGACACTCACCCGTCCCCTAATCCTAACCCGTACGCTGACACTAACCCGCGCCCTCACACGTACGCTCCCCCTAAAGCGTTGTCGTACCCTCACCTGGACCCTAAACCGTCCCCGTCCCCTAACCCTAACCCTAGCCCGAACCCTAACCCTAACCCTTCCCCGAAGCCTGACCCTCACCCGTCCCCTAATCCTAACCCGTACGCTGACACTAACCCACGCCCTCACACGTACGCTCCCCCTAAAGAGTTGTCGTACCCTCACCTGGACCCTAAACCGTCCCCGTCCCCTAACCCTAACCCTAACGCGAACCCTAACCCTAACCCTTCCCCGAAGCCTGGCCCTCACCCGTCCCCTAATCCTAACCCGTACGCTGACACTAAGCCACGCCCTCACACGGACGCTCCCCCTAAAGCGTTGTCGTACCCTCACCTGGACCCTAAACCGTCCCCGTCCCGTAAACCTAACCCTAGCCCGAACCCTAACCCTAACCCTTCCCCGAAGCCTGATCCTCACCCGTCCCCTAATCCTAACCCGTACGCTGACACTAAGCCGCGCCCTCACACGTACGCTCCCCCTTAAGCGTTGTCGTACCCTCACCTGGACCCTAAACCGTCCCCGTCCCCTAAACCTAACCCTAGCCCGAACCCTAACCCTAACCCTTCCCCGAAGCCTGACCCTCACCCGTCCCCTAATCCTAACCCGTACGCTGACACTAACCCGCGCCCTCACACGTACGCTCCCCCTAAAGCGTTGTCGTACCCTCACCTGGACCCTAAACCGTCCACGTCCCCTAACCCTAACACTAGCCCGAACCCTAACCCTAACCCTTCCCCGAAGCCTGACCCTCACCCGTCCCATATCCTAACCCGTACGCTGACACTAACCCACGCCCTCACACGTACGCTCCCCCTAAGGCGTTGTCGTACCCTCACCTGGACCCTGAACCGTCCCCGTCCCCTAATCCTAACCCTAGCCCGAACCCTAAACCTAACAATTCCCCGAAGCCTGACCCTCACCCGTCCCCTAATCCTAACCCGTACGCTGACAGTAACCCGCGCCCTCACACGTACGCTCCCCCTAAAGCGTTGTCGTACCCTCACCTGGACCCTAAACCGTCCCCGTCCCCTAACCCTATCCCTAGCCCGAACCCTAACCCTAACCCTTCCCCGAAGCCTGACCCTCACCCGTCCCCTAAAGCTAACCCGTACGCTGACACTAACCCGCGCCCTCACACGTACGCTCCCCCTAAAGCGTTGTCGTACCCTCACCTGGACCCTAAACCGTCCCCGTCCCCTAACCCTAACCCTAGCCCGAACCCTAATCCTAACACTTCCCCGAAGCCTGACCCTCACCCGTCCCCTAATCCTAACCCGTACGCTGACACTAACCCGCGCCCTCACACGTACACTCCCCCTAAAGCGTTGTCGTACCCTCACCTGGACCCTAAACCGTCCCCGTCCCCTAACCCTAACCCTAGCGCGAACCCTAACCCTAACACTTACCCGAAGCCTGACCCTCACCCATCCCGTAATCCTAACCCGTACGCTGACACTAACACGCGCCCTCACACGTACGCTCCCCCTAAAGTGTTGTCGTACCCTCACCTGGACCCTAAACCGTCCCCGTCCCCTAACCCTAACCCGAACCCTAACCCTAACCCTTCCCCGAAGCCTGACCCTCACCCATCCCCTAATCCTAACCCGTACGCTGACACTAAGCCGCGCCCTCACACGTACGCTCCCCCTAAAGCGTTGTCGTACCCTCACCTAGACCCTAAACCGTCCCCGTCCCGTAACCCTAACCCTAGCCCGAACCCTAACCCTAACCCTTCCCCGAAGCCTGACCCTCACCCGTCCCATATCCTAACCAGTACGCTGACACTAACCCGCGCCCTCACACGTACGCTCCCCCTAAAGCGTTGTCGTACCCTCACCTGGACCCTAAACCGTCCCCGTCCCCTAATCCTAACCCTAGCCCGAACCCTAACCGTAACAATTCCCCGAAGCCTGACCCTCACCCGTCCCCTAATCCTAACCCGTACGCTGACAGTAACCCGCGCCCTCACACGTACGCTCCCCCTAAAGCGTTGTCGTACCCTCACCTAGACCCTAAACCGTCCCCGTCCCCTAACCCTAACCCTAGCCCGAACCCTAACCCTAACCCTTCCCCGAAGCCTGACCCTCACCCGTCCCCTAAAGCTAACCCGTACGCTGACACTAACCCGCGCCATCACACGTACGCTCCCCCTAAAGCGTTGTCGTACCCTCACCTGGACCCTAAACCGTCCCCGTCCCCTAACCCTAACCCTAGCCCGAAACCTAACCCTAACACTTCCCCGAAGCCTGACCCTCACCCGTCCCCTAATCCTAACCCGTACGCTGACACTAACCCGCGCCCTCACACGTACGCTCCCCCTAAAGCGTTGTCGTACCCTCACCTGGACAATAAACCGTCCCCGTCCCCTAACCCTAACCCTAGCCCGAACCCTAACCCTAACCCTTCCCCGAAGCCTGACCCTCACCCGTCCCCTAATCCTAAACCGTACGCAGACACTAAGCCGCGCCCTCACACGTACGCTCCCCCTAAAGTGTTGTCGTACCTTCACCTGGACCCTAAACCGTCCCCGTCCCCTAACCCTAACCCTAGCCCGAACCCTAACCCTAACCCTTCCCCGAAGCCTGACCCTCACCCGTCCCCTAATCCTAACCCATACGCTGACACTAACCCGCGCCCTCACACGTACGCTCCACCTAAAGCGTTGTCGTACCCTCACCTGGACCCTAAACCGTCCCCGTCCCCTAACCCTAACCCTAGCCCGAACCCTAACCCTAACCATTCCCCGAAGCCTGACCCTCACCCGTCCCCTAATCCTAACCCGTACGCTGACACTAACCCGCGCCCTCACACGTACACTCCCCCTAAAGTATTGTCGTACCCTCACCTGGACCCTAAACCGTCCCCGTCCCCTAATCCTAACCCTAGCCCGAGCCCCAACCCTAACCCTTCCCCGAAGCCTGACACTCACCCGTCCCGTAATCCTAACCCGTACGCTGACACTAACACGCGCCCTCACACGTACGCTCCCCCTAAAGCGTTGTCGTACCCTCACGTGGACCCTAAACCGTCCCCGTCCCCTAACCCTAACCCTAGCCCGAACCCTAACCCTAACCCTTCCCCGAAGCCTGACCCTCACCCGTCCCCTAATCCTAGCCCGTACGCTGACGCTAACCCGCGCCCTCACACGTACGCTCCCCCTAAAGCGTTGTCGTACCCTCACCTGGACCCTAAACCGCCCCGTCCCCTAACCCTAACCCTAGCCCGAACCCTAACCCTAACCCTTCCCCGAAGCCTGACCCTCACCCATCCCCTAATCCTAACCCATACGCTGACACTAAGCCGCGCCCTCACACGTACGCTCCCCCTAAAGCGTTTTCGTACCCTCACCTGGACCCTAAACCGTCCCCGTCCCCTAACCCTAACCCTAGCCCGAACCCTAACCCTAACCCTTCCCCGAATCCTGACACTCACCCGTCCCCTAATCCTAACCCGTACGCTGACACCAACCCGCGCCCTCACACGTACGCTCCCCCTAAGGCGTTGTCGTACCCTCACCTGGACCCTAAATCGTCCCCGTCCCCTAACCCTAACCCTAGCCGGAACCGTAACACTAACCCTTCCCCGAAGCCTGAACCTCACCTGTCCCCTAATCCTAACCCGTACCCTGACACTAACCCGCGCCCTCACACGTACGCTCCCCCTAAACAGTTGTCGTACCCTCACCTGGACGGTAAACTGTCCCCGCCCCCTAACCCTAACCCTAGGCCGAACCCTAACCCTAACCCTTCCCCGAAGCCTGACCCTCACCCGTCCCCTAATCCTAACCCGTACGCTAACATTAACCCGCGCCCTCACACGTACGCTCCCCCTAAAGCGTTGTCGTACCCTCACCTGGACCCTAAACCGTCCTCCGTCCCCTAACCCTAACCCTAGCCCGAACCCTAACCCTAACCCTTCCCCGAAGCCTGACCCTCACCCGTCCCCTAATCCTAACCCGTACGCTGACACTAACCCGTGCCCTCATATGTACGCTCCCCCTAAAGCGTTGTCATACCCTCACCTGGACCCTAAACCGTCCCCGTCCCCTAACCCTAACCCTAGCCCGAACCCTAACCCTAACCCTTCCCCGAAGCCTGACCCTCACCCGTCCCCTAATCCTAACCCAGACGCTGACACTAACCCGCGCCCTCACACGTACGTTCCCCCTAAAGCGTTGTCGTACCCTCACCTAGACCCTAAACCGTCCGCGTCCCCTAACCCTAACCCTAGCCCGAACCCTATCCCTAAAGCTTCCCCGAAGCCTGACCCTCACCCGTCCCCTAATCCTAACCCGTACGATGACACTAACCCGCGCCCTCACACGTTCGCTCCCCCTAAAGCGTTGTCGAAACCTCACCTGGACCCTAAACCGTCCCCGTCCCCTAACGATAACCCTAGCCCGAACTCTAACCCTAACACTTCCCCGAAGCCTGACCCTCACCCGTCCCCTAATCCTAACCCGTACGCTGACACTAACCCGCGCCCTCACACGTACGCTCCCCTTAAAGTGTTGTCGTACCCTCACCTGGACCCTAAACCGTCCCCATCCCCTAACCCTAAACCTAGCCCGAACCCTAACCCTAACCCTTCCCCGAAGCCTGACCCTCACCCGTCCCCTAATCCTAACCCGTACGCTGACACTAACCCGCGCCCCCACACGTACGCTCCCCGTAAAGCGTTGTCGTACCCTCACCTGGACCCTAAACCTTCCCCGTCCCCTAACCCTAACCCTAGCCCGAACCCTAACCCTAACCCTTCCCCGAAGCCTGACCCTCACCCATCCCCTAATCCTAACCCGTACGATGACACTAACCCGCGCCCTCACACGTACGCTCCCGCTAAAGCGTTGTTGTACCCTCACCTGGACCGTAAACCGTCCCCGCCCCGTAACCCTAACCCTAGCCCGAACCCTAACCCTAAACCTTCCCCGAAGCCTGACCCTCAACCGTCCCCTAATCCTAACCCGTACGCTGACACTAACCCGCGCCCTCACACGTACGCTCCCCCTAAAGCGTTGTCGTACCCTCACCTGGACCCTAAACCGTCCCCGTCCCCTAACCCTAACCCTAGCCCGAACCCTAACCCTAACCCTTCCCCAAAGCCTGACCCTCACCCGTCCCCTAATCCTAACCCGTACGCTGACATTAACCCGCGCCCTCACACGTACGCTCCCCCTAAAGCGTTGTCGTACCCTCACCTGGACCCTAAACCGTCCCCGTCCCCTAACCCTAACCCTAGCCCGAACCCTAACCCTAACCCTTCCCCGAAGCCTGACCCTCACCCGTCCCCTAATCCTAACCCGTACGCTGACACTAACCCGTGCCCTCACATGTACGCTCCCCCTAAAGCGTTTTCATACCCTCACCTGGACCCTAAACCGTCCCCGTCCGCTAACCCTAACCCTAGCCCGAACCCTAACCCTAACCCTTCCCCGAAGCCTGACCCTCACCCGTCCCCTAATCCTAACCCGGACGCTGACACTAACCCGCGCCCTCACACGTACGCTCCCCCTAAAGCGTTGTCGTACCCTCACCTGGACCCTAAACCGCCCCATCCCCTAACCCTAACCCTAGCCCGAACCCTAACCCTAACACTTCCCCGAAGCCTGACCCTCACCCGTCCCCTAATCCTAACCCGTACGCTGACACTAACCCATGCCCTCACACGTACGCTCCCCCTAAAGCATTGTCGTACCCTCACCTGGACCCTAAACCGTCCCCGTCCCCTAACCCTAACCCTAGCCCGAACCCTAACCCTAACCCTTCCCCGAAGCCTGACCCTCACCCGTCCCCTAATCCTAACCCGTACGCTGACATTGACCCACGCCCTCACACGTACGCTCCCCCTAAAGTGTTGTCGTACCCTCACCTGGACCCTAAACCGTCCCCGTCCCCTAACCCTAACCCTAGCCCGAACCCTAACCCTAACCCTTCCCCGAAGCCTGACCCTCACCCGTCCCCTAATCCTAACCCGGACGCTGACACTAACCCGCGCCCTCACACGTACGCTCCCCCTAAAGCGTTGTCGTACCCTCACCTGGACCCTAAACCGCCCCATCCCCTAACCCTAACCCTAGCCCGAACCCTAACCCTAACCCTTCCCCGAAGCCTGACCCTCACCCGTCCCCTAATCCTAACCCGTACGCTGACACTAACCCATGCCCTCACACGTACGCTCCCCCTAAAGCATTGTCGTACCCTCACCTGGACCCTAAACCGTCCCCGTCCCCTAACCCTAACCCTAGCCCGAACCCTAACCCTAACCCTTCCCCGAAGCCTGACCCTCCCCCGTCCCCTAATCCTAACCCGTACGCTGACATTAACCCGCGCCCTCACACGTACGCTCCCCCTAAAGTGTTGTCGTACCCTCACCTGGACCCTAAACCGTCCCCGTCCCCTAACCCTAACCCTAGCCCGAACCCTAACCCTAACCCTTCCCCGAAGCCTGACCCTCACCCATCCTCTAATCCTAACCCGTACGCTGACATTTACCCGCACCCTGACACGTACGCTCCCCCTAAAGCGTAGTCGTACCCTCACCTGGACCATAAACCGTCCCCGCCCCCTAACCCTAACCCTAGCCCGAACCCTAACCCTAACCCTCCCCCGAAGCCTGACCCTCCCCCGTCCCCTAATCCTAACCCGTACGCTGACATTAACCCGCGCCCTCACACGTACGCTCCCCCTAAAGCGTTGTCGTACCCTCACCTGGACCCTAAACCGTCCCGTCCCCTAACCCTAACCCTAGCCCGAACCCTAACCCTAACCCTTCCCCGAAGCCTGACCCTCCCCCGTCCCCTAATCCTAACCCGTACGCTGACATTAACCCGCGCCCTCACACGTACGCTCCCCCTAAAGCGTTGTCGTACCATCACCTGGACCCTAAACCGTCCCCGTCCCCTAACCCTAAGCCTAGCCTGAACCCTAACCCTAACTCTTCCCCGATGCCTGACCCTCACCCGTCCCCTAATCCTAACCCGTACGCTGACACTAACCCGCCCCCTCACACGTACGCTCCCCCTAAAGCGTTGTCGTACCCTCACCTGGACCCTAAACCGTCCCCGTCCCCTAACAATAACCCTAGCCCGAACCCTAACCCTAACCCTTCCCCGAAGCCTGACCCTCACCCGTCCCCTAATCCTAACCGATACGCTGACACTAACCCGCCCCCTCACACGTACGCTCCCCCTAAAGCGTTGTCGTACCCGCGCCTGGACCCTAAACCGTCCCCGTCCCCTAACCCTAACCCTAGCCCGAACCCTAACCCTAACCCTTCCCCGAAGCCTGACCCTCCCCCGTCCCCTAATCCTAACCCGTACGCTGACACTAACCCATGCACTCACACGTACGCTTCCCCTAAAGCGTTGTCGTACCCTCACCTGGATACTAAACCGTCCACATCCCCTAACCCTAACCCTAGCCCGAACGATAACCCTAACCCTTCCCCGAAGCCTGACCCTAAACCGTCCCCTAATCCTAACCCATACGCTGACAATAACCCGCGCCCTCACACGTACGCTCCCCCTAACGCGTTGTCGTACCCTCACCTGGACCCTAAACCGTCCCCATCCCCTAACCCTAACCCTAGCCCGAACCCTACCCCTAACCCTTCCCCGAAGCCTGACCCTCACCCGTCCCATAATCCTAACCCGGACGCTGACACTAACCCGCGCCCTCACACGTACGTTCCCCCTAAATCGTTGTCGTACCCTCACCTGGACCCTAAACCGTCCCCGTCCCCTAACCCTAACCCTAGCCCGAACCCCATCCCTAACCCTTCCCCGAAGCCTGACCCTCACTCGTCCCCTAATCCTAACCCGTACGATGACACTAACCCGCGCCCTCACACGTTCGCTCCCCCTAAAGCGTTGTCGAACCCTCACCTGGACCCTAAACCGTCCCCGTTCCCTAACCCTAACCCTAGCCCGAATCCTATCCCTTACCCCTACCCGAAGCCTTACCCTCACCCGTCCCCTAATCCTAACCCGTACGCTGACACTAACCCGCGCCCTCACACGTACGCTCCCCCTAAAGCGTTGTCGAACCCTCACCTGGACCCTAAACCGTCCCCGTCCCCTAACCCTAACCCTAGCCCGAACCCTAACCCTTCCCCGAAGCCTGACCCTCACCCGTCCCCTAATCCTAACCCGTACGCTGACTCTAACCCGCACCCTCACACGTACGCTCCCCCTAAAGCGTTGTCATACCCTCACCTGGACCCTAAACCGTCCCCGTCCCCTAACCCTAACCCTAGCCCGAACCCTAACCCTAACCATTCGCCAAATCCTGACCCTCACCCGTCCCCTAATCCTAACCCGTACGCTGACACTAACCCGCGCCCTCACACGTACGCTCCCCCTAAAGCGTTGTCGTACCCTCACCTGGACCCTAAACCGTCCCCGTCCCCTAACCCTAAGCCTAGCCCCAACCCTAACCCTAACCCTTCCCCGAAGCCTGACCCTCACCCGTCCCCTAATCCTAACCCGTACGCTGACACTAACCCGTGCCCTCACATGTACACTCCCCCTAAAGCGTTGTCATACCCTCACCTGGACCCTAAATCGTCCCCGTCCCCTAACCCTAACCCTAGCCCGAACCCTAACCCTAACCCTTCCCCGAAGCCTGACCTTCACCCGTCCCCTAATCCTAACCCGTACGATGACACTAACCCGCGCCCTCACACGTTCGCTCCCCCTAAAGCGTTGTCGAACCCTCACCTGGACCCTACTCCGTCCCCGTTCCCTAACCCTAACCCTAGCCCGAATCCTATCCCTAACCCCTACCCGAAGCCTTACCCTCACCCGTACCCTAATCCTAACCCGTACGCTGACACTAACCCGCGCCCTCACACGTACGCTCCCCCTAAATCGTTGTCGTACCCTCACCTGGACCCTAAACCGTGCCCGTCCCCTAACCCTAACCCTAGCCCGAACCCTAACCCTAACCCTTCCCCGAAGCCTGACCCTCAGCCGTCCCCTAATCCTAAACCGTACACTGACACTAACCCGCGCCCTCACACGTACGCTCCCACTAAAGCGTTGTCGTACCCTCACCTGGACCCTAAACCGTCCCCGTCCCCTAACCCTAACCCTAGCCCGAACCCTAACCCTAACCCTTCCCCGAAGCCTGACCCTCACCCGTCCCCTAATCCTAACCCGTACGCTGAAACTAACCCGCGCCCTCACACGTACGCTCCCCCTAAAGCGTTGTCGTACCCTCACCTGGACCCTAAACCGTCCCCGTCCCCTAACAATAACCCTAGCCCGAACCCTAACCCTAACCCTTCCCCGAAGCCTGACCCTCACCCGTCCCCTAATCCTAACCGATACGCTGACACTAACCCACCCCCTCACACGTACGCTCCCCCTAAAGCGTTGTCATACCCTCACCTGGACCCTAAACCGTCCCCGTCCCCTAACCCTAACCCTAGCCCGAACCCTAACCCTAACCATTCGCCAAATCCTGACCCTCACCCGTCCCCTAATCCTAACCCGTACGCTGACACTAACCCGCGCCCTCACACGTACGCTCCCCCTAAAGCGTTGTCGTACCCTCACCTGGACCCTAAACCGTCCCCGTCCCCTAACCCTAAGCCTAGCCCCAACCCTAACCCTAACCCTTCCCCGAAGCCTGACCCTCACCCGTCCCCTAATCCTAACCCGTACGCTGACACTAACCCGTGCCCTCACATGTACACTCCCCCTAAAGCGTTGTCATACCCTCACCTGGACCCTAAATCGTCCCCGTCCCCTAACCCTAACCCTAGCCCGAACCCTAACCCTAACCCTTCCCCGAAGCCTGACCTTCACCCGTCCCCTAATCCTAACCCGTACGATGACACTAACCCGCGCCCTCACACGTTCGCTCCCCCTAAAGCGTTGTCGAACCCTCACCTGGACCCTACACCGTCCCCGTTCCCTAACCCTAACCCTAGCCCGAATCCTATCCCTAACCCCTACCCGAAGCCTTACCCTCACCCGTACCCTAATCCTAACCCGTACGCTGACACTAACCCGCGCCCTCACACGTACGCTCCCCCTAAATCGTTGTCGTACCCTCACCTGGACCCTAAACCGTGCCCGTCCCCTAACCCTAACCCTAGCCCGAACCCTAACCCTAACCCTTCCCCGAAGCCTGACCCTCAGCCGTCCCCTAATCCTAACCCGTACACTGACACTAACCCGCGCCCTCACACGTTCGCTCCCCCTAAAGCGTTGTCGTACCCTCACCTGGACCCTAAACCGTCCCCATCCCCTAACCCTAACCCTAGCCCGAACCCTAACCCTAACCCTTCCCCGAAGCCTGACCCTCACCCGTCCCCTAATCCTAACCCGTACGCTGACACTAACCCGCGCCCTCACACGTACGCTCCCCCTAAAGCGTTGTCGTACCCTCACCTGGACCCTAAACCGTCCCCGTCCCCTAACCCTAACCCTAGCCCGAACCCTAACCCTAACCCTTCGCCAAATCCTGACCCTCACCCGTCCCCTAATCCTAACCCGTACGCTGACACTAACCCGCGCCCTCACACGTACGCTCCCCCTAAAGCGTTGTCGTACCCTCACCTGGACCCTAAACAGTCCCCGTCCCCTAACCCTAACCCTAGCCCGAACCCTAACCCTAACCCTTCCCCGAAGCCTGACCCTCCCCCGTCCCCTAATCCTAACCCGTACGCTGACATTAACCCGTGCCCTCACACGTACGCTCCCCCTAAAGCGTTGTTGTACCCTCACCTGGACCCTAAACCGTCCCCGTCCCCTAACCCTAAGCCTAGCCCGAACCCTAACCCTAACCCTTCCCCGAAGCCTGACCCTCACCCGTCCCCTAATCCTAACCCGTACGCTGACACTAACCCGTGCCCTCACATGTACGCTCCCCCTAAAGCGTTGTCATACCCTCACCTGGACCCTAAACCGTCCCCGTCCCCTAACCCTAACCCTAGCCAGAACCCTATCCCTAAACCTTCCCCGAAGCCTGACCCTCACCCGTCCCCTAATCCTAACCCGTACGATGACACTAACCCGCGCCCTCACACGTTCGCTCCCCCTAAAGCATTGTCGAACCCTCACCTGGACCCTAAACCGTCCCCGTTCCCTAACCCTAACCCTAGCCCGAATCCTATCCCTAACCCCTACCTGAAGCCTTACCCTCACCCGTCCCCTAATCCTAACCCGTACGCTGACACTAACCCGCGCCCGCACACGTACGCTCCCCCTAAAGCGTTGTCGTACCCTCACCTGGACCCTAAACCGTCCCCGTCCCCTAATCCTAACCCTAGCCCGAACCCTAACCCTTCCCCGAAGCCTGACCCTCCCCCGTCCCCTAATCCTAACCCGTACGCTGGCATTAACCCACGCCCTCACACGTACGCTCCCCCTAAAGCGTTGTCGTACCCTCACCTGGACCCTAAACCGTCCCCGTCCCCTAACCCTAACCCTAGCCCGAACCCTAACCCTAACCCTTCCCCGAAGCCTGACCCTCACCCGTCCTCTAATCCTAACCCGTACGCTGACATTTACCCGCACCCTGACACGTACGCTCCCCCTAAAGCGTAGTCGTACCCTCACCTGGACCATAAACCGTCCCCGCCCCCTAACCCTAACCCTAGCCCGAACCCTAACCCTAACCCTCCCCCGAAGCCTGACCCTCCCCCGTCCCCTAATCCTAACCCGTACGCTGACATTAACCCGCGCCCTCACACGTACGCTCCCCCTAAAGCGTTGTCGTACCCTCACCTGGACCCTAAACCGTCCCGTCCCCTAACCCTAACCCTAGCCCGAACCATAACCCTAACCCTTCCCCGAAGCCTGACCCTCCCCCGTCCCCTAATCTTAACCCGTACGCTGACATTAACCCGCGCCCTCACACGTACGCTCCCCCTAAAGCGTTGTCGTACCATCACCTGGACCCTAAACCGTCCCCGTCCCCTAACCCTAAGCCTAGCCTGAACCCTAACCCTAACTCTTCCCCGAAGCCTGACCCTCACCCGTCCCCTAATCCTAACCCGTACGCTGACACTAACCCGCCCCCTCACACGTACGCTCCCCCTAAAGCGCTGTCGTACCCTCACCTGGACCCTAAACCGTCCCCGTCCCCTAACAATAACCCTAGCCCGAACCCTAACCCTAACCCTTCCCCGAAGCCTGAACCTCACCCGTCCCCTAATCCTAACCGATACGCTGACACTAACCCGCCCCCTCACACGTACGCTCCCCCTAAAGCGTTGTCGTACCCGCACCTGGACCCTAAACCGTCCCCGTCCCCTAACCCTAACCCTAGCCCGAACCCTAACCCTAACCCTTCCCCGAAGCCTGACCCTCCCCCGTCCCCTAATCCTAACCCGTACGCTGACACTAACCCATGCACTCACACGTACGCTTCCCCTAAAGCGTTGTCGTACCCTCACCTGGATACTAAACCGTCCACATCCCCTAACCCTAACCCTAGCCCGAACGCTAACCCTAACCCTTCCCCGAAGCCTGACCCTCAACCGTCCCCTAATCCTAACCCATACGCTGACAATAACCCGCGCCCTCACACGTACGCTCCCCCTAACGCGTTGTCGTACCCTCACCTGGACCCTAAACCGTCCCCATCCCCTAACCCTAACCCTAGCCCGAACCCTAACCCTAACCCTTCCCCGAAGCCTGACACTCACCCGTCCCCTAATCCTAACCCGTACGCTGACACTAACCCGCACCCTCACATGTACGCTATCCCTAAAGCGTTGTCGTACCCTCACCTGGACCCTAAACCGTCCCCGTCCCCTAACCCTAACCCTAGCCCGAACCCTAAACCTAACCCTTCCCCGAAGCCTGACCTTGAATATATTCAGGAAAAAACGCATACGCACTTTTTGGCCAACCAAACAAGCTCGCAAAGGAAATGTGCACTACAATGAAGTCTCACTTCCCCCCGTTCAAAAGGGCCATCTGAAAAAAGTGTAAAATCCAGAAAGGCAGGACAGTCCATGGAGAACTGGGAACCTTGTTATGCTTATGGGCGGGATGTAAATTGCCAACAGCCACTCGGGAGAAGTGTATGGTGTTTCGTGAAACATCTAAAAAACAAAGCAACAGAGCCTAGGGCACTTCCACTTATGGTCCTATAGCTTAGGGAAAGGAAAATCAAAAAGACACAGCCAACCCAAAGTTTGGGACGGCTCTGTTTACAAGAACCTCGTTTACGGTACAAGTTCAATATCGCAGAAAGTGAAAAATGGATGAAGAAGTTGTGGTACTTACGTACAATGCAATATCACTCAGCAATGACATCTATGTCATCAGGCCCGTAGCAGCATAATGAGTGGATTCAGATATGATGATTCTAACTGAAATAAGTCACACAGAAAAAGAAACATCATAAGATATCACTAATACACAAAATGTAAACTTGGCTACACAGGAACTGGATTACAAAAAAGAACAGGGTCTCAAATTTAGAAAACCAACTTATGCTTGCTTAAGGGGAAAGGTGAGTTGGGGTGCTGCATAAAACCAGAGATTGAAATGAGCACAGAGTAAGTTCCTTAAGCCAAATATGGAATAGACAAGAGCTACTCCTTGCTCAACGAAATGGACTCAACACCCCATATTAAACGCCTAAGAATGTACCTGACTAGTAAGTATCTCAAAACCTATGGATTGCTATGTCTCCGAAAGGGAATCAAGCGTGTGTAGAGGGGCATAAACGCAGCAGTGATAGGATTGGAGAGGTTCGGTGAGCAAATGAAGACCCTTTGAAGTCATATTGCATGGTACCCATTCCACGGGTCTCAACTCTCCAGGTTTCAGGGATTCTTCCTTTAGCTAAAACATGCATGTGGAACCCAGAGTATGATCAACCGTGTGATCGGGAGACGTGTTCAAATATGTCTCCGTTCTCGTCCTCTGGTACTCGGGTGCAACATTCCAGACGCTTTACTAACACTCTCCCGACTTGGAGAGTCAGTGCCTTTAACCTCCTGTTTGGCCCAGTTTGCAATTTCTGCGGAAGATGAACAGGAATAGGGAGAACCAATGAGAGACTAGCTGGAGGTGTCTGGACGGGCAAATTTAACTCTCATTTCCCACCAGGAAGAGGAATTAACCAAAGGCTCAGCGTGCCATGCTGGAACCAGATTAGGGCCTGAAGCAATCCTGCGGTGTTGCGGCCAGCTCACAAGAAAGCGAGTTGAAGAAAGGAGCTCAGGGGCACTGTAATTCACAAACCTGCAGAGTTATAAATGACAGCTATCGTCCAAAAATATACTGAAGTAAGGCGGCCAAGAGGACTTCAATGCGGGGCAGAATTGCAGGAAACTGATTTCAGGAGGTAGACAGGAATTGTATTTAAAGCATAGGAAAAGAGGCAGAACGTCCACAATGATGCACTTGGCCAAAAAGGGCGTATGCGTTTTTTCCTGAATATATTCAGGAAAAAACGCATACGCCCTTTTTGGCCAACCAAGCAAGCTTGCAATGGAAATCTGCACTACAATGAAGTCTCAATTACCCCCAGTCAAAAGGGCCATCTGAAAAAAGTGTAAAATCCAGAAAGGCAGGACAGGCCATGGAGAACTGGGAGCCTTGTTATGCTGATGGGCGGGATGTAAATTGCCAACAGCCACTCGGGAGAAGTGTATGGTGTTTCCTGAAACATCTAAAAAACAAAGCAACAGAGCCTAGGGCACTTCCACTTATGGTCCTATAGTTTAGGGAAATGAAAATCAAAAAGACACAGCCACCCCAAAGTTTGGGATGGCTCTGTTTACAAGAACCTCGTTTACGGTACAAGTTCAATATCGCAGAAAGTGAAAAATGGATGAAGAAGTTGTGGTACTTACGTACAATGCAATATCACTCAACAATGACATCTATGTCATCAGGCCCATAGCAGCATAATGAGTGGATTCAGGTATGATGATTCTAACTGAAATAAGTCCCACAGAAAAAGAAACATCATAAGATATCACTAATACACGGAATGTAAACTTGGCTACACAGGAACTGGATTACAAAAGAGAACAGGGTCTCAAATTTAGAAAACCAACTTATGCTTGCTTAAGGGGAAAGGTGAGTTGGGGTGCTGCATAAAACCAGAGATTGAAATGAGCACAGATAAAGTTCCTTAAGCCAAATATGGAATAGACAAGAGCTACTCCTTGCTCAACGAAATGGACTCAACACCCCATATTAAACGCCTAAGAATATACCTGACTAGTAAGTATCTTAAAACCTATGGATTGCTATGTCTCCGAAAGAGAATCAAGCGTGTGTACAGGGGCATAAACGCAGCAGTGATAGGATTGGAGAGGTTCGGTGAGCAAATGAAGACCCTTTGAAGTCATATTGCATGGTACCCATTCCACGGGTCTCAACTCTCCAGGTTTAAGGGATTCTTCCTTCAGCTTAAACATGCATGTGGAACCCAGAGTATGATCAACCGTGTGATCTGGAGACGTCTTCAAATACATCTCCGTTCTCGTCCCCTGGTACTCGGGTGCAACATTCCAGATGCTTTACTAACACTCTCCCGACTTGGAGAGTCAGTGCCTTTAACCTCCTGTTTGGCCCAGTTTGCAATTTCTGCGGAACATGAACAGGAATAGGGAGAACCAATGAGAGACTAGCTGGAGGTGTCTGGACGGGCAAATTTAACTCTCATTTCCCACCAGGAAGAGGAATTAACCAAAGGCTCAGCGTGCCGTGCCGGAACCAGATTAGAGCCTGAAGCACTCCTGCGGTGTTGCGGCCAGCTCACAAGAAAGCGAGTTGAAGAAAGGAGCTCAGAGGCACTGTAATTCAAACACCTGCAGAGTTATAAATGACAGCTATCCTCCAAAAATATACTGAAGTAAGGCTGCCAAGAGGACTTGAAAGCGGGGCAGAATTGCAGGAAACCGATTTCAGGAGGTAGACTGGAATTGCATTTAAAGCATAGGAAAAGAGGCAGAACGTCCACAATGATGCACTTGGCCAAAAAGGGCGTATGCGTTTTTTCCTGAATATATTCAGGAAAAAACGCATACGCCCTTTTTGGCCAACCAAGCAAGCTTGCAAAGGAAATCTGCACTACAATGAAGTCTCAATTCCCCCCGGTCAAAAGGGCCATCTGAAAAAAGTGTAAAATCCAGAAAGGCAGGACAGGCCATGGAGAACTGGGAGCCTTGTTATGCTGATGGGCGGGATGTAAATTGCCAACAGCCGCTCGGGAGAAGTGTATGGTGTTTCCTGAAACATCTAAAAAACAAAGCAACAGAGCCTAGGGCACTTCCACTTATGGTCGTATAGCTTAGGGAAATGAAAATCAAAAAGACACAGCCACCCCAAAGTTTGGGACGGCTCTGTTTACAAGAACCTCGTTTACGGTACAAGTTCAATATCGCAGAAAGTGAAAAATGGATGAAGAAGTTGTGGTACTTACGTACAATGCAATATCACGCAGCAATGACATCTATGTCATCAGGCCCTTAGCAGCATAATGAGTGGATTCAGGTATGATGATTCTAACTGAAATAAGTCACACAGAAAAAGAAACATCATAAGATATCACTAATACACGGAATGTAAACTTGGCTACACAGGAACTGGATTACAAAAGAGAACAGGGTCTCAAATGTAGAAAACCAACTTATGCTTGCTTAAGGGGAAAGGTGAGTTGGGGTGCTGCATAAAAACAGAGATTGAAATGAGCACAGATAAAGTTCCTTAAGCCAAATATGGAATAGACAAGAGCTACTCCTTGCTCAACGAAATGGACTCAACACCCCATATTAAACGCCTAAGAATATACCTGACTAGTAAGTATCTTAAAACCTATGGATTGCTATGTCTCCGAAAGAGAATCAAGCGTGTGTACAGGGGCATAAACGCAGCAGTGATAGGATTGGAGAGGTTCGGTGAGCAAATGAAGACCCTTTGAAGTCATATTGCATGGTACCCATTCCACGGGTCTCAACTCTCCAGGTTTAAGGGATTCTTCCTTCAGCTTAAACATGCATGTGGAACCCAGAGTATGATCAACCGTGTGATCTGGAGACGTCTTCAAATACATCTCCGTTCTCGTCCCCTGGTACTCGGGTGCAACATTCCAGACGCTTTACTAACACTCTCCCGACTTGGAGAGTCAGTGCCTTTAACCTCCTGTTTGGCCCAGTTTGCAATTTCTGCGGAACATGAACAGGAATAGGGAGAACCAATGAGAGACTAGCTGGAGGTGTCTGGACGGGCAAATTTAACTCTCATTTCCCACCAGGAAGAGGAATTAACCAAAGGCTCAGCGTGCCGTGCCGGAACCAGATTAGAGCCTGAAGCACTCCTGCGGTGTTGCGGCCAGCTCACAAGAAAGCGAGTTGAAGAAAGGAGCTCAGAGGCACTGTAATTCAAACACCTGCAGAGTTATAAATGACAGCTATCCTCCAAAAATATACTGAAGTAAGGCTGCCAAGAGGACTTGAAAGCGGGGCAGAATTGCAGGAAACCGATTTCAGGAGGTAGACTGGAATTGCATTTAAAGCATAGGAAAAGAGGCAGAACGTCCACAATGATGCACTTGGCCAAAAAGGGCGTATGCGTTTTTTCCTGAATATATTCAGGAAAAAACGCATACGCCCTTTTTGGCCAACCAAGCAAGCTTGCAAAGGAAATCTGCACTACAATGAAGTCTCAATTCCCCCCGGTCAAAAGGGCCATCTGAAAAAAGTGTAAAATCCAGAAAGGCAGGACAGGCCATGGAGAACTGGGAGCCTTGTTATGCTGATGGGCGGGATGTAAATTGCCAACAGCCGCTCGGGAGAAGTGTATGGTGTTTCCTGAAACATCTAAAAAACAAAGCAACAGAGCCTAGGGCACTTCCACTTATGGTCGTATAGCTTAGGGAAATGAAAATCAAAAAGACACAGCCACCCCAAAGTTTGGGACGGCTCTGTTTACAAGAACCTCGTTTACGGTACAAGTTCAATATCGCAGAAAGTGAAAAATGGATGAAGAAGTTGTGGTACTTACGTACAATGCAATATCACGCAGCAATGACATCTATGTCATCAGGCCCTTAGCAGCATAATGAGTGGATTCAGGTATGATGATTCTAACTGAAATAAGTCACACAGAAAAAGAAACATCATAAGATATCACTAATACACGGAATGTAAACTTGGCTACACAGGAACTGGATTACAAAAGAGAACAGGGTCTCAAATGTAGAAAACCAACTTATGCTTGCTTAAGGGGAAAGGTGAGTTGGGGTGCTGCATAAAAACAGAGATTGAATTGAGCACAGATAAAGTTCCTTAAGCCAAATATGGAATAGACAAGAGCTACTCCTTGCTCAACGAAATGGACTCAACACCCCATATTAAACGCCTAAGAATATACCTGACTAGTAAGTATCTTAAAACCTATGGATTGCTATGTCTCCGAAAGAGAATCAAGCGTGTGTACAGGGGCATAAACGCAGCAGTGATAGGATTGGAGAGGTTCGGTGAGCAAATGAAGACCCTTTGAAGTCATATTGCATGGTACCCATTCCACGGGTCTCAACTCTCCAGGTTTAAGGGATTCTTCCTTCAGCTTAAACATGCATGTGGAACCCAGAGTATGATCAACCGTGTGATCTGGAGACGTCTTCAAATACATCTCCGTTCTCGTCCCCTGGTACTCGGGTGCAACATTCCAGATGCTTTACTAACACTCTCCCGACTTGGAGAGTCAGTGCCTTTAACCTCCTGTTTGGCCCAGTTTGCAATTTCTGCGGAACATGAACAGGAATAGGGAGAACCAATGAGAGACTAGCTGGAGGTGTCTGGACGGGCAAATTTAACTCTCATTTCCCACCAGGAAGAGGAATTAACCAAAGGCTCAGCGTGCCGTGCCGGAACCAGATTAGAGCCTGAAGCACTCCTGCGGTGTTGCGGCCAGCTCACAAGAAAGCGAGTTGAAGAAAGGAGCTCAGAGGCACTGTAATTCAAACACCTGCAGAGTTATAAATGACAGCTATCCTCCAAAAATATACTGAAGTAAGGCTGCCAAGAGGACTTGAAAGCGGGGCAGAATTGCAGGAAACCGATTTCAGGAGGTAGACTGGAATTGCATTTAAAGCATAGGAAAAGAGGCAGAACGTCCACAATGATGCACTTGGCCAAAAAGGGCGTATGCGTTTTTTCCTGAATATATTCAGGAAAAAACGCATACGCCCTTTTTGGCCAACCAAGCAAGCTTGCAAAGGAAATCTGCACTACAATGAAGTCTCAATTCCCCCCGGTCAAAAGGGCCATCTGAAAAAAGTGTAAAATCCAGAAAGGCAGGACAGGCCATGGAGAACTGGGAGCCTTGTTATGCTGATGGGCGGGATGTAAATTGCCAACAGCCGCTCGGGAGAAGTGTATGGTGTTTCCTGAAACATCTAAAAAACAAAGCAACAGAGCCTAGGGCACTTCCACTTATGGTCGTATAGCTTAGGGAAATGAAAATCAAAAAGACACAGCCACCCCAAAGTTTGGGACGGCTCTGTTTACAAGAACCTCGTTTACGGTACAAGTTCAATATCGCAGAAAGTGAAAAATGGATGAAGAAGTTGTGGTACTTACGTACAATGCAATATCACGCAGCAATGACATCTATGTCATCAGGCCCTTAGCAGCATAATGAGTGGATTCAGGTATGATGATTCTAACTGAAATAAGTCACACAGAAAAAGAAACATCATAAGATATCACTAATACACGGAATGTAAACTTGGCTACACAGGAACTGGATTACAAAAGAGAACAGGGTCTCAAATGTAGAAAACCAACTTATGCTTGCTTAAGGGGAAAGGTGAGTTGGGGTGCTGCATAAAAACAGAGATTGAAATGAGCACAGATAAAGTTCCTTAAGCCAAATATGGAATAGACAAGAGCTACTCCTTGCTCAACGAAATGGACTCAACACCCCATATTAAACGCCTAAGAATATACCTGACTAGTAAGTATCTTAAAACCTATGGATTGCTATGTCTCCGAAAGAGAATCAAGCGTGTGTACAGGGGCATAAACGCAGCAGTGATAGGATTGGAGAGGTTCGGTGAGCAAATGAAGACCCTTTGAAGTCATATTGCATGGTACCCATTCCACGGGTCTCAACTCTCCAGGTTTAAGGGATTCTTCCTTCAGCTTAAACATGCATGTGGAACCCAGAGTATGATCAACCGTGTGATCTGGAGACGTCTTCAAATACATCTCCGTTCTCGTCCCCTGGTACTCGGGTGCAACATTCCAGATGCTTTACTAACACTCTCCCGACTTGGAGAGTCAGTGCCTTTAACCTCCTGTTTGGCCCAGTTTGCAATTTCTGCGGAACATGAACAGGAATAGGGAGAACCAATGAGAGACTAGCTGGAGGTGTCTGGACGGGCAAATTTAACTCTCATTTCCCACCAGGAAGAGGAATTAACCAAAGGCTCAGCGTGCCGTGCCGGAACCAGGTTAGGGCCTGAAGCACTCCTGCGGTGTTGCGGCCAGCTCACAAGAAAGCGAGATGAAGAAAGGAGCTCAGAGGCACTGTAATTCAAACACCTGCAGAGTTATAAATGACAGCTATCGTCCAAAAATATACTGAAGTAAGGCTGCCAAGAGGACTTGAAAGCGGGGCAGAATTGCAGGAAACTGATTTCAGGAGGTAGACTGGAATTGCATTGAAAGCATAGGAAAAGAGGCAGAACGTCCACAATGATGCACTTGGCCAAAAAGGGCGTATGCGTTTTTTCCTGAATATATTCAGGAAAAAACGCATACGCCCTTTTTGGCCAACCAAGCAAGCTTGCAATGGAAATCTGCACTACAATGAAGTCTCAATTCCCCCTGGTCAAAAGGGCCATCTGAAAAAAGTGTAAAATCCAGAAAGGCAGGACAGGCCATGGAGAACTGGGAGCCTTGTTATGCTGATGGGCGGGATGTAAATTGCCAACAGCCACTAGGGAGAAGTGTATGGTGTTTCCTGAAACATCTAAAAAACAAAGCAACAGAGCCTAGGGCACTTCCACTTATAGTCCTATAGCTTAGGGAAATGAAAATCAAAAAGACACAGCCACCCCAAAGTTTGGGACGGCTCTGTTTACAAGAACCTCGTTTACGGTACAAGTTCAATATGGCAGAAAGTGAAAAATGGATGAAGAAGTTGTGGTACTTACGTACAATGCAATATCACTCAGCAGTGACATCTATGTCATCAGGCCCGTAGCAGCATAATGAGTGGATTCAGGTATGATGATTCTAACTGAAATAAGTCACACAGAAAAAGAAACATCATAAGATATCACTAATACACGGAATGTAAACTTGGCTACACAGGAACTGGATTACAAAACAGAACAGGGTCTCAAATTTAGAAAACCAACTTATGCTTGCTTAAGGGGAAAGGTGAGTTGGGGTGCTGCATAAAACCAGAGATTGAAATGAGCACATATAAAGTTCCTTAAGCCAAATATGGAATAGACAAGAGCTACTCCTTGCTCAACGAAATGGACTCAACACCCCATATTAAACGCCTAAGAAAGTACCTGACTAGTAAGTATCTTAAAAACTATGGATTGCTATGTCTCCGAAAGAGAATCAAGCGTGTGTACAGGGCATAAACGCAGCAGTGATAGGATTGGAGAGGTTCGGTGAGCAAATGAAGACCCTTTGAAGTCATATTGCATGGTACCCATTCCACGGGTCTCAACTCTCCAGGTTTAAGGGATTCTTCCTTCAGCTTAAACATGCATGTGGAACCCAGAGTATGATCAACCGAGTGATCGGGAGACGTTTTCAAATATGTCTCCGTTCTCGTCCCCTGGTACTCGGGTGCAACATTCCAGACGCTTTACTAACACTCTCCCGACTTGGAGAGTCAGTGCCTTTAACCTCCTGTTTGGCCCAGTTTGCAATTTCTGCGGAACATGAACAGGAATAGGGAGAACCAATGAGAGACTAGCTGGAGGTGTTTGGACGGGCAAATTTAACTCTCATTTCCCACCAGGAAGAGGAATTAACCAAAGGCTCAGTGTGCCGTGCCGGAACCAGATTAGGGCCTGAAGCAATCCTGCGGTGTTGCGGCCAGCTCACAAGAAAGCGAGTTGAAGAAAGGAGCTCAGGGGCACTGTAATTCACAAACCTGCAGAGTTATAAATGACAGCTATCGTCCAAAAATATACTGAAGTAAGGCTGCCAAGAGGACTTGAAAGCGGGGCAGAATTGCAGGAAACCGATTTCAGGAGGTAGACTGGAATTGCATTTAAAGCATAGGAAAAGAGGCAGAACGTCCACAATGATGCACTTGGCCAAAAAGGGCGTATGCGTTTTTTCCTTCAGGAAAAAACGCATACGCCCTTTTTGGCCAACCAAGCAAGCTTGCAAAGGAAATCTGCACTACAATGAAGTCTCAATTCCTCCCGGTCACAAGGGCCATCTGAAAAAAGTGTAAAATCCAGAAAGGCAGGACAGGCCATGGAGAACTGGGAGCCTTGTTATGCTGATGGGCGGGATGTAAATTGCCAACAGCCACTCGGGAGAAGTGTATGGTGTTTCCTGAAACATCTAAAAAACAAAGCAACAGAGCCTAGGGCACTTCCACTTATGGTCCTATAGCTTAGGGAAATGAAAATCAAAAAGACACAGCCACCCCAAAGTTTGGGACGGCTCTGTTTACAAGAACCTCGTTTACGGGACAAGTTCAATATCGCAGAAAGTGAAAAATGGATGAAGAAGTTGTGGTACTTACGTACAATGCAATATCACGCAGCAATGACATCTATGTCATCAGGCCCGTAGCAGCATAATGAGTGGATTCAGATATGATGATTCTAACTGAAATAAGTCACACAGAAAAAGAAACATCACAAGATATCACTAATACACGGAATGTAAACTTGGCTACACAGGAACTGGATTACAAAACAGAACAGGGTCTCAAATGTAGAAAACCAACTTATGCTTGCTTAAGGGGAAAGGTGAGTTGGGGTGCTGCATAAAACCAGAGATTGAAATGAGCACAGATAAAGTTCCTTAAGCCAAATATGGAATAGACAAGAGCTACTCCTTGCTCAACGAAATGGACTCAACACCCCATATTAAACGCCTAAGAATGTACCTGACTTGTAAGTAACTTAAAACCTATGGATTGCTATGTCTCCGAAAGGGAATCAAGCATGTGTACAGGGGCATAAACGCAGCAGTGATAGGATTGGAGAGGTTCGGTGAGCAAATGAAGACCCTTTGAAGTCATATTGCATGGTACCCATTCCACGGGTCTCAACTCTCCAGGTTTAAGTGATTCTTCCTTCAGCTAAAACATGCATGTGGAATCCAGAGTATGATCAACCATGTGATCGGGAGACGTCTTCAAATATGTCTCCGTTCTCGTCCCCTGGTACTCGGGTGCAACATTCCAGACGGTTTACTAACACTCTCCCGACTTGGAGAGTCAGTGCCTTTAACCTCCTGTTTGGCCCAGTTTGCAATTTCTGCGGTTGATGAACAGGAATACGGAGAACCAATGAGAGACTAGCTGGAGGTGTCTGGACGGGCAAATTTAACTCTCATTTCCCACCAGGAAGAGGAATTAACCAAAGGCTCAGCGTGCCGTGCCGGAACCAGATTAGGGCCTGAAGCAATCCTGCGGTGTTGTGGCCAGCTCACAAGAAAGCGAGTTGAAGAAAGCAGCTCAAGGGCACTGTAATTCACAAACCTGCAGAGTTATAAATGACAGCTATCGTCCAAAAATATACTGAAGTAAGGCTGCCAAGAGGACTTGAATGCGTGGCAGAATTGCAGGAAACTGATTTCAGGAGGTAGACTGGAATTGCATTGAAAGCATAGGAAAAGAGGCAGAACGTCCACAATGATGCACTTGGCCAAAAAGGGCGTATGCGTTTTTTCCTGAATATATTCAGGAAAAAACGCATACGCCCTTTTTGGCCAACCAAGCAAGCTTGCAATGGAAATCTGCACTACAATGAAGTCTCAATTCCCCCTGGTCAAAAGGGCCATCTGAAAAAAGTGTAAAATCCAGAAAGGCAGGACAGGCCATGGAGAACTGGGAGCCTTGTTATGCTGATGGGCGGGATGTAAATTGCCAACAGCCACTAGGGAGAAGTGTATGGTGTTTCCTGAAACATCTAAAAAACAAAGCAACAGAGCCTAGGGCACTTCCACTTATGGTCCTATAGCTTAGGGAAATGAAAATCAAAAAGACACAGCCACCCCAAAGTTTGGGACGGCTCTGTTTACAAGAACCTCGTTTACGGGACAAGTTCAATATCGCAGAAAGTGAAAAATGGATGAAGAAGTTGTGGTACTTACGTACAATGCAATATCACGCAGCAATGACATCTATGTCATCAGGCCCGTAGCAGCATAATGAGTGGATTCAGATATGATGATTCTAACTGAAATAAGTCACACAGAAAAAGAAACATCACAAGATATCACTAATACACGGAATGTAAACTTGGCTACACAGGAACTGGATTACAAAACAGAACAGGGTCTCAAATGTAGAAAACCAACTTATGCTTGCTTAAGGGGAAAGGTGAGTTGGGGTGCTGCATAAAACCAGAGATTGAAATGAGCACAGATAAAGTTCCTTAAGCCAAATATGGAATAGACAAGAGCTACTCCTTGCTCAACGAAATGGACTCAACACCCCATATTAAACGCCTAAGAATGTACCTGACTTGTAAGTAACTTAAAACCTATGGATTGCTATGTCTCCGAAAGGGAATCAAGCATGTGTACAGGGGCATAAACGCAGCAGTGATAGGATTGGAGAGGTTCGGTGAGCAAATGAAGACCCTTTGAAGTCATATTGCATGGTACCCATTCCACGGGTCTCAACTCTCCAGGTTTAAGTGATTCTTCCTTCAGCTAAAACATGCATGTGGAATCCAGAGTATGATCAACCATGTGATCGGGAGACGTCTTCAAATATGTCTCCGTTCTCGTCCCCTGGTACTCGGGTGCAACATTCCAGACGGTTTACTAACACTCTCCCGACTTGGAGAGTCAGTGCCTTTAACCTCCTGTTTGGCCCAGTTTGCAATTTCTGCGGTTGATGAACAGGAATACGGAGAACCAATGAGAGACTAGCTGGAGGTGTCTGGACGGGCAAATTTAACTCTCATTTCCCACCAGGAAGAGGAATTAACCAAAGGCTCAGCGTGCCGTGCCGGAACCAGATTAGGGCCTGAAGCAATCCTGCGGTGTTGTGGCCAGCTCACAAGAAAGCGAGTTGAAGAAAGCAGCTCAAGGGCACTGTAATTCACAAACCTGCAGAGTTATAAATGACAGCTATCGTCCAAAAATATACTGAAGTAAGGCTGCCAAGAGGACTTGAATGCGTGGCAGAATTGCAGGAAACTGATTTCAGGAGGTAGACTGGAATTGCATTGAAAGCATAGGAAAAGAGGCAGAACGTCCACAATGATGCACTTGGCCAAAAAGGGCGTATGCGTTTTTTCCTGAATATATTCAGGAAAAAACGCATACGCCCTTTTTGGCCAACCAAGCAAGCTTGCAATGGAAATCTGCACTACAATGAAGTCTCAATTCCCCCTGGTCAAAAGGGCCATCTGAAAAAAGTGTAAAATCCAGAAAGGCAGGACAGGCCATGGAGAACTGGGAGCCTTGTTATGCTGATGGGCGGGATGTAAATTGCCAACAGCCACTAGGGAGAAGTGTATGGTGTTTCCTGAAACATCTAAAAAACAAAGCAACAGAGCCTAGGGCACTTCCACTTATGGTCCTATAGCTTAGGGAAATGAAAATCAAAAAGACACAGCCACCCCAAAGTTTGGGACGGCTCTGTTTACAAGAACCTCGTTTACGGGACAAGTTCAATATCGCAGAAAGTGAAAAATGGATGAAGAAGTTGTGGTACTTACGTACAATGCAATATCACTCAGCAATGACATCTATGTCATCAGGCCCGTAGCAGCATAATGAGTGGATTCAGGTATGATGATTCTAACTGAAATAAGTCACACAGAAAAAGAAACATCACAAGATATCACTAATACACGGAATGTAAACTTGGCTACACAGGAACTGGATTACAAAACAGAACAGGGTCTCAAATTTAGAAAACCAACTTATGCTTGCTTAAGGGGAAAGGTGAGTTGGGGTGCTGCATAAAACCAGAGATTGAAATGAGCACAGATAAAGTTCCTTAAGCCAAATATGGAATAGACAAGAGCTACTCCTTGCTCAACGAAATGGACTCAACACTCCATATTAAACGCCTAAGAATGTACCTGACTAGTAAGTATCTTAAAACCTATGGATTGCTATGTCTCCAAAAGAGAATCAAGCGTGTGTACAGGGGCATAAACGCAGCAGTGATAGGATTGGAGAGGTTCGGTGAGCAAATGAAGATCCTTTGAAGTCATATTGCATGGTACCCATTCCACGGGTCTCAACTCTCCAGGTTTCAGGGATTCTTCCTTCAGCTAAAACATGCATGTGGAACCCAGAGTATGATCAACCGTGTGATCGGGAGACGTCTTCAAATATGTCTCCATTCTCGTCCCCTGGTACTCGGGTGCAACATTCCAGACGCTTTACTAACACTCTCCTGACTTGGAGAGTCAGTGCCTTTAACCTCCTGTTTGGCCCAGTTTGCAATTTCTGCAGAAGATGAAGAGGAATAGGGAGAACCAATGAGAGACTAGCTGGAGGTGTCTGGACGGGCAAATTTAACTCTCATTTCCCACCAGGAAGAGGAATTAACCAAAGGCTCAGCGTGCCGTGCCGGAACCAGATTAGGGCCTGAAGCAATCCTGCGGTGTTGCGGCCAGCTCACAAGAAAGCGAGTTGAAGAAAGGAGCTCAGGGGCACTGTAATTCACAAACCTGCAGAGTTATAAATGACAGCTATCGTCCAAAAATATACTGAAGTAAGGCTGCCAAGAGGACTTGAATGCGGGGCAGAATTGCAGGAAACCGATTTCAGGAGGTAGACTGGAATTGCATTTACAGCATAGGAAAAGAGGCAGAACGTGGACAATGATGCACTTGGCCAAAAAGGGCGTATGCGTTTTTTCCTGTCTGCATTCTCGTCCCCTGGTACTCGGGTGCAACATTCCAGACGCTTTACTAACACTCTCCCGACTTGGAGAGTCAGTGCCTTTAACCTCCTGTTTGGCCCAGTTTGCAATTTCTGCGGAACATGAACAGGAATAGGGAGAACCAATGAGAGACTAGCTGGAGGTGTTTGGACGGGCAAATTTAACTCTCATTTCCCACCAGGAAGAGGAATTAACCAAAGGCTCAGCGTGCCGTGCCGGAACCAGATTAGGGCCTGAAGCAATCCTGCGGTGTTGCGGCCAGCTCACAAGAAAGCGAGTTGAAGAAAGGAGCTCAGAGGCACTGTAATTCAAACACCTGCAGAGATATAAATGACAGCTATCGTCCAAAAATATACTGAAGTAAGGCTGCCAAGAGGACTTGAAAGCGGGGCAGAATTGCAGGAAACCGATTTCAGGAGGTAGACTGGAATTGCATTTAAAGCATAGGAAAAGAGGCAGAACGTGGACAATGATGCACTTGGCCAAAAAGGGCGTATGCGTTTTTTCCTGAATATATTCAGGAAAAAACGCATACGCCCTTTTTGGCCAACCAAGCAAGCTTGCAAAGGAAATCTGCACTACAATGAAGTCTCACTTCCCCCTGGTCAAAAGGGCCATCTGAAAAAAGTGTAAAATCCAGAAAGGCAGGACAGGCCATGGAGAACTGGGAGCCTTGTTATGCTGATGGGCGGGATGTAAATTGCCAACAGCCACTAGGGAGAAGTGTATGGTGTTTCCTGAAACATCTAAAAAACAAAGCAACAGAGCCTAGGGCACTTCCACTTATGGTCCTATAGCTTAGGGAAATGAAAATCAAAAAGACACAGCCACCCCAAAGTTTGGGACGGCTCTGTTTACAAGAACCTCGTTTACGGGACAAGTTCAATATCGCAGAAAGTGAAAAATGGATGAAGAAGTTGTGGTACTTACGTACAATGCAATATCACGCAGCAATGACATCTATGTCATCAGGCCCGTAGCAGCATAATGAGTGGATTCAGGTATGATGATTCTAACTGAAATAAGTCACACAGAAAAAGAAACATCACAAGATATCACTAATGCATGGAATGTAAACTTGGCTACACAGGAACTGGATTACAAAACAGAACAGGGTCTCAAATGTAGAAAACCAACTTATGCTTGCTTAAGGGGAAAGGTGAGTTGGGGTGCTGCATAAAACCAGAGATTGAAATGAGCACAGAGTAAGTTCCTTAAGCCAAATATGGAATAGACAAGAGCTACTCCTTGCTCAACGAAATGGACTCAACACCCCATATTAAACGGCTAAGAATGTACCTGACTTGTAAGTAACTTAAAACCTATGGATTGCTATGTCTCCGAAAGGGAATCAAGCGTGTGTACAGGGGCATAAACGCAGCAGTGATAGGATTGGAGAGATTCGGTGAGCAAATGAAGACCCTTTGAAGTCATATTGCATGGTACCCATTCCACGGGTCTCAACTCTCCAGGTTTAAGGGATTCTTCCTTCAGCTAAAACATGCATGTGGAACCCAGAGTATGATCAACCGTGTGATCGGGAGACGTCTTCAAATATGTCTCCGTTCTCGTCCCCTGGTACTCGGGTGCAACATTCCAGACGCTTTACTAACACTCTCCCGACTTGGAGAGTCAGTGCCTTTAACCTCCTGTTTGGCCCAGTTTGCAATTTCTGCGGAACATGAACAGGAATAGGGAGAACCAATGAGAGACTAGCTGGAGGTGTTTGGACGGGCAAATTTAACTCTCATTTCCCACCAGGAAGAGGAATTAACCAAAGGCTCAGCGTGCCGTGCCAGAACCAGATTAGGGCCTGAAGCAATCCGGCGGTGTTGCGGCCAGCTCACTAGAAAGCGAGATGAAGAAAGGAGCTCAGGGGCACTGTAATTCACAAACCTGCAGAGTTATAAATGACAGCTATCATCCAAAAATATACTGAAGTAAGGCTGCCAAGAGGACTTGAATGCGTGGCAGAATTGCAGGAAACTGATTTCAGGAGGTAGACTGGAATTGCATTGAAAGCATAGGAAAAGAGGCAGAACGTCCACAATGATGCACTTGGCCAAAAAGGGCGTATGCGTTTTTTCCTGAATATATTCAGGAAAAAACGCATACGCCCTTTTTGGCCAACCAAGCAAGCTTGCAATGGAAATCTGCACTACAATGAAGTCTCAATTCCCCCTGGTCAAAAGGGCCATCTGAAAAAAGTGTAAAATCCAGAAAGGCAGGACAGGCCATGGAGAACTGGGAGCCTTGTTATGCTGATGGGCGGGATGTAAATTGCCAACAGCCACTAGGGAGAAGTGTATGGTGTTTCCTGAAATATCTAAAAAACAAAGCAACAGAGCCTAGGGCACTTCCACTTATAGTCCTATAGCTTAGGGAAATGAAAATCAAAAAGACACAGCCACCCCAAAGTTTGGGACGGCTCTGTTTACAAGAACCTCGTTTACGGTACAAGTTCAATATGGCAGAAAGTGAAAAATGGATGAAGAAGTTGTGGTACTTACGTACAATGCAATATCACTCAGCAGTGACATCTATGTCATCAGGCCCGTAGCAGCATAATGAGTGGATTCAGGTATGATGATTCTAACTGAAATAAGTCACACAGAAAAAGAAACATCATAAGATATCACTAATACACGGAATGTAAACTTGGCTACACAGGAACTGGATTACAAAACAGAACAGGGTCTCAAATTTAGAAAACCAACTTATGCTTGCTTAAGGGGAAAGGTGAGTTGGGGTGCTGCATAAAACCAGAGATTGAAATGAGCACATATAAAGTTCCTTAAGCCAAATATGGAATAGACAAGAGCTACTCCTTGCTCAACGAAATGGACTCAACACCCCATATTAAACGCCTAAGAAAGTACCTGACTAGTAAGTATCTTAAAAACTATGGATTGCTATGTCTCCGAAAGAGAATCAAGCGTGTGTACAGGGGCATAAACGCAGCAGTGATAGGATTGGAGAGGTTCGGTGAGCAAATGAAGACCCTTTGAAGTCATATTGCATGGTACCCATTCCACGGGTCTCAACTCTCCAGGTTTAAGGGATTCTTCCTTCAGCTTAAACATGCATGTGGAACCCAGAGTATGATCAACCGTGTGATCGGGAGACGTCTTCAAATATGTCTCCGTTCTCGTCCCCTGGTACTCGGGTGCAACATTCCAGACGCTTTACTAACACTCTCCCGACTTGGAGAGTCAGTGCCTTTAACCTCCTGTTTGGCCCAGTTTGCAATTTCTGCGGAACATGAACAGGAATAGGGAGAACCAATGAGAGACTAGCTGGAGGTGTTTGGACGGGCAAATTTAACTCTCATTTCCCACCAGGAAGAGGAATTAACCAAAGGCTCAGTGTGCCGTGCCGGAACCAGATTAGGGCCTGAAGCAATCCTGCGGTGTTGCGGCCAGCTCACAAGAAAGCGAGTTGAAGAAAGGAGCTCAGGGGCACTGTAATTCACAAACCTGCAGAGTTATAAATGACAGCTATCGTCCAAAAATATACTGAAGTAAGGCTGCCAAGAGGACTTGAAAGCGGGGCAGAATTGCAGGAAACCGATTTCAGGAGGTAGACTGGAATTGCATTTAAAGCATAGGAAAAGAGGCAGAACGTCCACAATGATGCACTTGGCCAAAAAGGGCGTATGCGTTTTTTCCTTCAGGAAAAAACGCATACGCCCTTTTTGGCCAACCAAGCAAGCTTGCAAAGGAAATCTGCACTACAATGAAGTCTCAATTCCTCCCGGTCACAAGGGCCATCTGAAAAAAGTGTAAAATCCAGAAAGGCAGGACAGGCCATGGAGAACTGGGAGCCTTGTTATGCTGATGGGCGGGATGTAAATTGCCAACAGCCACTCGGGAGAAGTGTATGGTGTTTCCTGAAACATCTAAAAAACAAAGCAACAGAGCCTAGGGCACTTCCACTTATGGTCCTATAGCTTAGGGAAATGAAAATCAAAAAGACACAGCCACCCCAAAGTTTGGGACGGCTCTGTTTACAAGAACCTCGTTTACGGGACAAGTTCAATATCGCAGAAAGTGAAAAATGGATGAAGAAGTTGTGGTACTTACGTACAATGCAATATCACTCAGCAATGACATCTATGTCATCAGGCCCGTAGCAGCATAATGAGTGCATTCAGGTATGATGATTCTAACTGAAAGAAGTCACACAGAAAAAGAAACATCATAAGATATCACTAATACACGGAATGTAAACTTGGCTACACAGGAACTGGATTACAAAACAGAACAGGGTCTCAAATTTAGAAAACCAACTTATGCTTGCTTAAGGGGAAAGGTGAGTTGGGGTGCTGCATAAAACCAGAGATTGAAATGAGCACAGATAAAGTTCCTTAAGCCAAATATGGAATAGACAAGAGCTACTCCTTGCTCAACGAAATGGACTCAACACCCCATATTAAACGCCTAAGAATGTACCTGACTAGTAAGTATCTTAAAACCTATGGATTGCTATGTCTCCGAAAGAGAATCAAGCGTGTGTACAGGGGCATAAACGCAGCAGTGATAGGATTGGAGAGGTTCGGTGAGCAAATGAAGACCCTTTGAAGTCATATTGCATGGTACCCATTCCACGGGTCTCAACTCTCCAGGTTTAAGGGATTCTTCCTTCAGCTAAAACATGCATGTGGAACCCAGAGTATGATCAACCGTGTGATCGGGAGACGTGTTCAAATATGTCTCCGTTCTCGTCCCCTGGTACTCGGGTGCAACATTCCAGACGCTTTACTAACACTCTCCCGACTTGGAGAGTCAGTGCCTTTAACCTCCTGTTTGGCCCAGTTTGCAATTTCTGCGGAAGATGAACAGGAATAGGGAGAACCAATGAGAGACTAGCTGGAGGTGTCTGGACGGGCAAATTTAACTCTCATTTCCCACCAGGAAGAGGAATTAACCAAAGGCTCAGCGTGCCGTGCCGGAACCACATTAGGGCCTGAAGCAATCCTGCGGTGTTGCGGCCAGCTCACAAGAAAGCGAGTTGAAGAAAGGAGCTCAGGGGCACTGTAATTCACAAACCTGCAGAGTTATTAATGACAGCTATCGTCCAAAAATATACTGAAGTAAGGCTGCCAAGAGGACTTGAAAGCGGGGCCGAATTGCAGGAAACCGATTTCAGGAGGTAGACTGGAATTGCATTGAAAGCATAGGAAAAGAGGCAGAACGTCCACAATGATGCACTTGGCCAAAAAGGGCGTATGTGTTTTTCCTGAATATATTCAGGAAAAAACGCATACGCACTTTTTGGCCAACCAAGCAAGCTTGCAAAGGAAATCTGCACTACAATGAAGTCTCACTTCCCCCTGGTCAAAAGGGCCATCTGAAAAAAGTGTAAAATCCAGAAAGGCAGGACAGGCCATGGAGAACTGGGAGCCTTGTTATGCTGATGGGCAGGATGTAAATTGCCAACAGCCACTCGGGAGAAGTGTATGGTGTTTCCTGAAACATATAAAAAACAGAGCAACAGAGCCTAGGGCACTTCCACTTATGGTCCTATAGCTTAGGGAAATGAAAATCAAAAAGACACAGTCACTCCAATGTTTGGGACGGCTCTGTTTACAAGAACCTCGTTTACGGTACAAGTTCAATATCGCAGAAAGTGAAAAATGGATGAAGAAGTTGTGGTACTTACGTACAATGCAATATCACTCAGCAATGACATCTATGTCATCAGGTCCGTAGCAGCATAATGAGTGGATTCAGGTATGATGATTCTAACTGAAATAAGTCACGCAGAAAAAGGAACATCATAAGCTATCACTAATACACGGAATGTAAACTTGGCTACACAGGAACTGGATTACAAAACAGAACAGGGTCTAAAATTTAGAAAACCAACTTATGCTTGCTTAAGGGGAAAGGTGAGTTGGGGTGCTGCATAAAACCAGAGATTGAAATGAGCACAGATAAAGTTCCTTAAGCCAAATATGGAATAGACAAGAGCTACTCCTTGCTCAACGAAATGGACTCAACACCCCATATTAAACGCCTAAGAATGTACCTGACTAGTAAGTATCTTAAAACCTATGGATTGCTATGTCTCCGAAAGAGAATCAAGCATGTGTACAGGGGCATAAACGCAGCAGTGATAGGATTGGAGAGGTTCGGTGAGCAAATGAAGACCCTTTGAAGTCATATTGCACGGTACCCATTCCACGGGTCTCAACTCTCCAGGTTTAGAGGATTATTCCTTCAGCTAAAACATGCATGTGGAACCCAGAGTATGATCAACCGTGTGATCGGGAGACGTGTTCAAATATGTCTCCATTCTCATCCCCTGGTACTCGGGTGCAACATTCCAGACGCTTTACTAACACTCTCCCGACTTGGAGAGTCAGTGCCTTTAACCTCCTGTTTGGCCCAGTTTGCAATTTCTGCGGAAGATGAACAGGAATAGGGAGAACCAATGAGAGAGTAGCTGGAGGCGTCTGGACGGGCAAATTTAACTCTCATTTCCCACCAGGAAGAGGAATTAACCAAAGGCTCAGCGTGCCGTGCCGGAACCACATTAGGGCCTGAAGCAATCCTGCGGTGTTGCGGCCAGCTCACAAGAAAGCGAGTTGAAGAAAGGAGCTCAGGGGCACTGTAATTCACAAACCTGCAGAGTTATAAATGACAGCTATCGTCCAAAAATATACTGAAGTAAGGCTGCCAAGAGGACTTGAAAGCGGGGCAGAATTGCAGGAAACCGATTTCAGGAGGTAGACTGGAATTGCATTGAAAGCATAGGAAAAGAGGCAGAACGTCCACAATGATGCACTTGGCCAAAAAGGGCGTATGCGTTTTTTCCTGAATATATTCAGGAAAAAACGCATACGCCCTTTTTGGCCAACCAAGCAAGCTTGCAAAGGAAATCTGCACTACAATGAAGTCTCACTTCCCCCCGGTCAAAAGGGCCATCTGAAAAAAGTGTAAAATCCAGAAAGGCAGGACAGGCCATGGAGAACTGGGAGCCTTGTTATGCTGATGGGCGGGATGTAAATTGCTAACAGCCAATCGGGAGAAGTGTATGGTGTTTCCTGAAACATCTAAAAAACAAAGCAACAGAGCCTAGGGCACTTCCACTTATGGTCCTATAGCTTAGGGAAATGAAAATCAAAAAGACACAGCCACCCCAAAGTTTGGGACGGCTCTGTTTACAAGAACCTCGTTTACGGTACAAGTTCAATATCGCAGAAAGTGAAAAATGGATGAAGAAGTTGTGGTACTTACGTACAATGCAATATCACTCAGCAATGACATCTATGTCATCAGGCCCGTAGCAGCATAATGAGTGCATTCAGGTATGATGATTCTAACTGAAAGAAGTCACACAGAAAAAGAAACATCATAAGATATCACTAATACACGGAATGTAAACTTGGCTACACAGGAACTGGATTACAAAACAGAACAGGGTCTCAAATTTAGAAAACCAACTTATGCTTGCTTAAGGGGAAAGGTGAGTTGGGGTGCTGCATAAAACCAGAGATTGAAATGAGCACAGATAAAGTTCCTTAAGCCAAATATGGAATAGACAAGAGCTACTCCTTGCTCAACGAAATGGACTCAACACCCCATATTGAACGCCTAAGAATGTACCTGACTAGTAAGTATCTTAAAACCTATGGATTGCTATGTCTCCGAAAGAGAATCAAGCGTGTGTACAGGGGCATAAACGCAGCAGTGATAGGATTGGAGAGGTTCGGTGAGCAAATGAAGACCCTTTGAAGTCATATTGCATGGTACCCATTCCACGGGTCTCAACTCTCCAGGTTTAAGGGATTCTTCCTTCAGCTAAAACATGCATGTGGAACCCAGAGTATGATCAACCGTGTGATCGGGAGACGTGTTCAAATATGTCTCCGTTCTCGTCCCCTGGTACTCGGGTGCAACATTCCAGACGCTTTACTAACACTCTCCCGACTTGGAGAGTCAGTGCCTTTAACCTCCTGTTTGGCCCAGTTTGCAATTTCTGCGGAAGATGAACAGGAATAGGGAGAACCAATGAGAGACTAGCTGGAGGTGTCTGGACGGGCAAATTTAACTCTCATTTCCCACCAGGAAGAGGAATTAACCAAAGGCTCAGCGTGCCGTGCCGGAACCACATTAGGGCCTGAAGCAATCCTGCGGTGTTGCGGCCAGCTCACAAGAAAGCGAGTTGAAGAAAGGAGCTCAGGGGCACTGTAATTCACAAACCTGCAGAGTTATTAATGACAGCTATCGTCCAAAAATATACTGAAGTAAGGCTGCCAAGAGGACTTGAAAGCGGGGCAGAATTGCAGGAAACCGATTTCAGGAGGTAGACTGGAATTGCATTGAAAGCATAGGAAAAGAGGCAGAACGTCCACAATGATGCACTTGGCCAAAAAGGGCGTATGCGTTTTTTCCTGAATATATTCAGGAAAAAACGCATACGCCCTTTTTGGCCAACCAAGCAAGCTTGCAAAGGAAATCTGCACTACAATGAAGTCTCACTTCCCCCCGGTCAAAAGGGCCATCTGAAAAAAGTGTAAAATCCAGAAAGGCAGGACAGGCCATGGAGAACTGGGAGCCTTGTTATGCTGATGGGCGGGATGTAAATTGCCAACAGCCACTCGGGAGAAGTGTATGGTGTTTCCTGAAACATCTAAAAAACAAAGCAACAGAGCCTAGGGCACTTCCACTTATGGTCCTATAGCTTAGGGAAATGAAAATCAAAAAGACACAGCCACCCCAAAGTTTGGGACGGCTCTGTTTACAAGAACCTCGTTTACGGTACAAGTTCAATATCGCAGAAAGTGAAAAATGGATGAAGAAGTTGTGGTACTTACGTACAATGCAATATCACTCAGCAATGACATCTATGTCATCAGGCCCGTAGCAGCATAATGAGTGGATTCAGGTATGATGATTCTACCTGAAATAAGTCACGCAGAAAAAGAAACATCATAAGATATCACTAATACACGGAATGTAAACTTGGCTACACAGGAACTGGATTACAAAACAGAACAGGGTCTCAAATTTAGAAAACCAACTTATGCTTGCTTAAGGGGAAAGGTGAGTTGGGGTGCTGCATAAAACCAGAGATTGAAATGAGCACAGATAAAGTTCCTTAAGCCAAATATGGAATAGACAAGAGCTACTCCTTGCTCAACGAAATGGACTCAACACCCCATATTAAACGCCTAAGAATGTACCTGACTAGTAAGTATCTTAAAACCTATGGATTGCTATGTCTCCGAAAGAGAATCAAGCGTGTGTACAGGGGCATAAACGCAGCAGTGATAGGATTGGAGAGGTTTGGTGAGCAAATGAAGACCCTTTGAAGTCATATTGCATGGTACCCATTCCACGGGTCTCAACTCACCAGGTTTAAGGGATTCTTCCTTCAGCTAAAACATGCATGTGGAACCCAGAGTATGATCAACCGTGTGATCGGGAGACGTGTTCAAATATGTCTCCGTTCTCGTCCCCTGGTACTCGGGTGCAACATTCCAGACACTTTACTAACACTCTCCCGACTTGAAGAGTCAGTGCCTTTAACCTCTTGTTTGGCCCAGTTTGCAATTTCTGCGGAAGATGAACAGGAATAGGGAGAACCAATGAGAGACTAGCTGGAGGTGTATGGACGGGCAAATTTAACTCTCATTTCCCACCAGGAAGAGGAATTAACCAAAGGCTCAGTGTGCCGTGCCGGAACCAGATTAGGGCCTGAAGCAATCCTGTGGTGTTGCGGCCAGCTCACAAGAAAGCGAGTTGAAGAAAGGAGCTCAGGGGCACTGTAATTCACAAACCTGCAGAGTTATAAATGACAGCTATCGTCCAAAAATATACTGAAGTAAGGCTGCCAAGAGGACTTGAAAGCGGGGCAGAATTGCAGGAAAGCGATTTCAGGAGGTAGACTGGAATTGCATTGAAAGCATAGGAAAAGAGGCAGAACGTCCACAATGATGCACTTGGCCAAAAAGGGCGTATGCGTTTTTTCCTGAATATATTCAGGAAAAAACGCATACGCCCTTTTTGGCCAACCAAGCAAGCTTGCAAAGGAAATCTGCACTACAATGAAGTCTCACTTCCCCCCAGTCAAAAGGGCCATCTGAAAAACGTGTAAAATCCAGAAAGGCAGGACAGGCCATGGAGAACTGGGAGCCTTGTTATGCTGATGGGCGGGATGTAAATTGCCAACAGCCACTGGGGAGAAGTGTATGGTGTTTCCTGAAACATCTAAAAAACAAAGCAACAGAGCCTAGGGCACTTCCACTTATGGTCCAATAGCTTAGGGAAATGAAAATCAAAAAGACACAGCCACCCCAAAGTTTGGGACGGCTCTGTTTACAAGAACCTCGTTTACGGTACAAGTTCAATATCGCAGAAAGTGAAAAATAGATGAAGAAGCTGTGGTACTTACGTACAATGCAATATCACTCAGCAATGACATCTATGTCATCAGGCCCGTAGCAGGATAATGAGTGGATTCAGGTATTATGATTCTAACTGAAAGAAGTCACACAGAAAAAGAAACATCATAAGATATCACTAATACACGGAATGTAAACTTGGCTACACAGGAACTGGATTACAAAACAGAACAGGGTCTCAAATTTAGAAAACCAACTTATGCTTGCTTAAGGGGAAAGGTGAGTTGGGGTGCTGCATAAAACCAGAGATTGAAATGAGCACAGATAAAGTTCCTTAAGCCAAATATGGAATAGACAAGAGCTACTCCTTGCTCAACGAAATGGACTCAACACCCCATATTAAACGCCTAAGAATGTACCTGACTAGTAAGTATCTTAAAACCTATGGATTGCTATGTCTCCGAAAGAGAATCAAGCGTGTGCACAGGGGCATAAACGCAGCAGTGATAGGATTGGAGAGGTTCGGTGAGCAAATGAAGACCCTTTGAAGTCATATTGCATGGTACCCATTCCACGGGTCTCAACTCTCCAGGTTTAAGGGATTCTTCCTTCAGCTAAAACATGCATGTGGAACCCAGAGTATGATCAACCGTGTGATCGGGAGACGTGTTCAAATATGTCTCCGTTCTCGTCCCCTGGTACTCGGGTGCAACATTCCAGACGCTTTACTAACACTCTCCCGACTTGAAGAGTCAGTGCCTTTAACCTCTTGTTTGGCCCAGTTTGCAATTTCTGCGGAAGATGAACAGGAATAGGGAGAACCAATGAGAGACTAGCTGGAGGTGTCTGGACGGGCAAATTTAACTCTCATTTCCCACCAGGAAGAGGAATTAACCAAAGGCTCAGTGTGCCGTGCCGGAACCAGATTAGGGCCTGAAGCAATCCTGTGGTGTTGCGGCCAGCTCACAAGAAAGCGAGTTGAAGAAAGGAGCTCAGGGGCACTGTAATTCACAAACCTGCAGAGTTATAAATGACAGCTATCGTCCAAAAATATACTGAAGTAAGGCTGCCAAGAGGACTTGAAAGCGGGGCCGAATTGCAGGAAACCGATTTCAGGAGGTAGACTGGAATTGCATTGAAAGCATAGGAAAAGAGGCAGAACGTCCACAATGATGCACTTGGCCAAAAAGGGCGTATGCGTTTTTTCCTGAATATATTCAGGAAAAAACGCATACGCCCTTTTTGGCCAACCAAGCAAGCTTGCAAAGGAAATCTGCACTACAATGAAGTCTCACTTCCCCCCGGTCAAAAGGGCCATCTGAAAAAAGTGTAAAATCCAGAAAGGCAGGACAGGCCATGGAGAACTGGGAGCCTTGTTATGCTGATGGGCGGGATGTAAATTGCCAACAGCCACTCGGGAGAAGTGTATGGTGTTTCCTGAAACATCTAAAAAACAAAGCAACAGAGCCTAGGGCACTTCCACTTATGGTCCTATAGCTTAGGGAAATGAAAATCAAAAAGACACAGCCACCCCAAAGTTTGGGACGGCACTGTTTACTAGAACCTCGTTTACGGTACAAGTTCAATATCGCAGAAAGTGAAAAATGGATGAAGAAGTTGTGGTACTTACGTACAATGCAATATCACTCAGCAATGACATCTATGTCATCAGGCCCATAGCAGCATAATGAGTGGATTCAGGTATGATGATTCTAACTGAAAGAAGTCACACAGAAAAAGAAACATCATAAGATATCACTAATACACGGAATGTAAACTTGGCTACACAGGAACAGGATTACAAAACAGAACAGGGTCTCAAATTTAGAAAACCAACTTATGCTTGCTTAAGGGGAAAGGTGAGTTGGGGTGCTGCATAAAACCAGAGATTGAAATGAGCACTGATAAAGTTCCTTAAGCCAAATATGGAATAGACAAGAGCTACTCCTTGCTCAACGAAATGGACTCAACACCCCATATTAAACGCCTAAGAATGTACCTGACTAGTAAGTATCTTAAAACCTATGGATTGCTATGTCTCCAAAAGGGAATCAAGCGTGTGTACAGGGGCATAAACGCAGCAGTGATAGGATTGGAGAGGTTCGGTGAGCAAATGAAGACCCTTTGAAGTCATATTGCATGGTACCCATTCCACGGGTCTCAACTCTCCAGGTTTAAGGGATTCTTCCTTCAGCTAAAACATGCATGTGGAACCCAGAGTATGATCAACCGTGTGATCGGGAGACGTCTTCAAATATGTCTCCGTTCTCGTCCCCTGGTACTCAGGTGCAACACTCCAGACGCTTTACTAACACTCTCCCGACTTGGAGAGTCAGTGCCTTTAACCTCCTGTTTGGCCCAGTTTGCAATTTCTGCGGAAGATGAACAGGAATAGGGAGAACCAATGAGAGACTAGCTGGAGGTGTCTGGACGGGCAAATTTAACTCTCATTTCCCACCAGGAAGAGGAATTAACCAAAGGCTCAGCGTGCCATGCCGGAACCAGATTAGGGCCTGAAGCAATCCTGCGGTGTTGCGGCCAGCTCACAAGAAAGCGAGTTGAAGAAAGGAGCTCAGGGGCACTGTAATTCACAAACCTGCAGAGTTATAAATGACAGCTATCGTCCAAAAATATACTGAAGTAAGGCTGCCAAGAGGACTTGAAAGCGGGGCCGAATTGCAGGAAACCGATTTCAGGAGGTAGACTGGAATTGCATTGAAAGCATAGGAAAAGAGGCAGAACGTCCACAATGATGCACTTGGCCAAAAAGGGCGTATGCGTTTTTTCCTGAATATATTCAGGAAAAAACGCATACGCCCTTTTTGGCCAACCAAGCAAGCTTGCAAAGGAAATCTGCACTACAATGAAGTCTCACTTCCCCCCGGTCAAAAGGGCCATCTGAAAAAAGTGTAAAATCCAGAAAGGCAGGACAGGCCATGGAGAACTGGGAGCCTTGTTATGCTGATGGGCGGGATGTAAATTGCCAACAGCCACTCGGGAGAAGTGTATGGTGTTTCCTGAAACATCTAAAAAACAAAGCAACAGAGCCTAGGGCACTTCCACTTATGGTCCTTTAGCTTAGGGAAATGAAAATCAAAAAGACACAGCCACCCCAAAGTTTGGGACGGCTCTGTTTACAAGAACCTCGTTTACGGTATAAGTTCAATATTGCAGAAAGTGAAAAATGGATGAAGAAGTTGTGGTACTTACGTACAATGCAATATCACTCAGGAATGACATCTATGTCATCAGGCCCATAGTAGCATAATGAGTGGATTCAGGTATGATGATTCTAACTGAAAGAAGTCACACAGAAAAAGAAACATCATAAGATATCACTAATTCACGGAATGTAAACTTGGCTACACAGGAACAGGATTACAAAACAGAACAGGGTCTCAAATTTAGAAAACCAACTTATGCTTGCTTAGGGGGAAAGGTGAGTTGGGGTGCTGCATAAATCCAGAGATTGAAATGAGCACAGATAAAGTTCCTTAAACCAAATATGGAATAGAGAAGAGCAACTCCTTGCTCAACGAAATGGACTCAACACCCCATATTAAAGGCCTAAGAATGTACCTGACTAGTAAATATCTTAAAACCTATGGATTGCTATGTCTCCGAAAGGGAATCAAGCGTGTGTACAGGGGCATAAACGCAGCAGTGATAGGATTGGAGAGGTTCGGTGAGCAAATGAAGACCCTTTGAAGTCATATTGCATGGTACCCATTCCACGGGTCTCAACTCTCCAGGTTTAAGGGATTCTTCCTTCAGCTAAAACATGCATGTGGAGCCCAGAGTATGATCAACCATGTGATCGGGAGACGTGTTCAAATATGTCTCCATTCTCGTCCCCTGGTACTCGGGTGCAACATTCCAGACGCTTTACTAACACTCTCCCGACTTGGAGAGTCAGTGCCTTTAACCTCCTGTTTGGCCCAGTTTGCAATTTCTGCGGAAGATGAACAGGAATAGGGAGAACCAATGAGAGACTAGCTGGAGGTGTCTGGACGGGCAAATTTAACTCTCATTTCCCACCAGGAAGAGGAATTAACCAAAGGCTCAGCGTGCCATGCCGGAACCAGATTAGGGCCTGAAGCAATCCCGCAGTGTTGCGGCCAGCTCACAAGAAAACGAGTTGAAGAAAGGAGCTCAGGGGCACTGTAATTCACAAACCTGCAGAGTTATAAATGACAGCTATCGTCCAAAAATATACTGAAGTAAGGCTGCCAAGAGGACTTGAAAGCGGGGCAGAATTGCAGGAAACCGATTTCGGGAGGTAGACTGGAATTGCATTGAAAGCATAGGAAAAGAGGCAGAACGTCCACAATGATGCACTTGGCCAAAAAGGGCGTATGCGTTTTTTCCTGAATATATTCAGGAAAAAACGCATACGCCCTTTTTGGCCAACCAAGCAAGCTTGCAAAGGAAATCTGCACTACAATGAAGTCTCACTTCCCCCCGGTCAAAAGGGCCATCTGAAAAAAGTGTAAAATCCAGAAAGGCAGGACAGGCCATGGAGAACTGGGAGCCTTGTTATGCTGATGGGCGGGATGTAAATTGCCAACAGCCACTCGGGAGAAGTGTATGGTGTTTCCTGAAACATCTAAAAAACAAAGCAACAGAGCCTAGGGCACTTCCACTTATGGTCCTTTAGCTTAGGGAAATGAAAATCAAAAAGAAACAGCCACCCCAAAGTTTGGGACGGCTCTGTTTACAAGAACCTCGTTTACGGTACAAGTTCAATATTGCAGAAAGTGAAAAATGGATGAAGAAGTTGTAGTACTTACGTACAATGCAATATCACTCAGGAATGACATCTATGTCATCAGGCCCATAGCAGCATAATGAGTGGATTCAGGTATGATGATTCTAACTGAAAGAAGTCACACAGAAAAAGAAACATCATAAGATATCACTAATTCACGGAATGTAAACTTGGCTACACAGGAACACGATTACAAAACAGAACAGGGTCTCAAATTTAGAAAACCAACTTATGCTTGCTTAGGGGGAAAGGTGAGTTGGGGTGCTGCATAAATCCAGAGATTGAAATGAGCACAGATAAAGTTCCTTAAGCCAAATATGGAATAGACAAGAGCTACTCCTTGCTCAACGAAATGGACTCAACACCCCATATTAAACGCCTAAGAATGTACCTGACTAGTAAATATCTTAAAACCTATGGATTGCTATGTCTCCGAAAGGGAATCAAGCGTGTGTACAGGGGCATAAACGCAGCAGTGATAGGATTGGAGAGGTTCGGTGAGCAAATGAAGACCCTTTGAAGTCATATTGCATGGTACCCATTCCACGGGTCTCAACTCTCCAGGTTTAAGGGATTCTTCCTTCAGCTAAAACATGCATGTGTAGCCCAGAGTATGATCAACCATGTGATCGGGAGACGTGTTCAAATATGTCTCCGTTCTCGACCCCTGGTACTCGGGTGCAACATTCCAGACGCTTTACTAACACTCTCCCGACTTGGAGAGTCAGTGCCTTTAACCTCCTGTTTGGCCCAGTTTGCAATTTCTGCGGAAGATGAACAGGAATAGGGAGAACCAATGAGAGACTAGCTGGAGGTGTCTGGACGGGCAAATTTAACTCTCATTTCCCACCAGGAAGAGGAATTAACCAAAGGCTCAGCGTGCCATGCCGGAACCAGATTAGGGCCTGAAGCAATCCCGCAGTGTTGCGGCCAGCTCACAAGAAAACGAGTTGAAGAAAGGAGCTCAGGGGCACTGTAATTCACAAACCTGCAGAGTTATAAATGACAGCTATCGTCCAAAAATATACTGAAGTAAGGCTGCCAAGAGGACTTGAAAGCGGGGCAGAATTGCAGGAAACCGATTTCGGGAGGTAGACTGGAATTGCATTGAAAGCATAGGAAAAGAGGCAGAACGTCCACAATGATGCACTTGGCCAAAAAGGGCGTATGCGTTTTTTCCTGAATATATTCAGGAAAAAACGCATACGCCCTTTTTGGCCAACCAAGCAAGCTTGCAAAGGAAATCTGCACTACAATGAAGTCTCACTTCCCCCCGGTCAAAAGGGCCATCTGAAAAAAGTGTAAAATCCAGAAAGGCAGGACAGGCCATGGAGAACTGGGAGCCTTGTTATGCTGATGGGCGGGATGTAAATTGCTAACAGCCAATCGGGAGAAGTGTATGGTGTTTCCTGAAACATCTAAAAAACAAAGCAACAGAGCCTAGGGCACTTCCACTTATGGTCCTTTAGCTTAGGGAAATGAAAATCAAAAAGAAACAGCCACCCCAAAGTTTGGGACGGCTCTGTTTACAAGAACCTCGTTTACGGTACAAGTTCAATATTGCAGAAAGTGAAAAATGGATGAAGAAGTTGTAGTACTTACGTACAATGCAATATCACTCAGGAATGACATCTATGTCATCAGGCCCATAGCAGCATAATGAGTGGATTCAGGTATGATGATTCTAACTGAAAGAAGTCACACAGAAAAAGAAACATCATAAGATATCACTAATTCACGGAATGTAAACTTGGCTACACAGGAACTGGATTACAAAACAGAACAGGGTCTCAAATTTAGAAAACCAACTTATGCTTGCTTAGGGGGAAAGGTGAGTTGGGGTGCTGCATAAAACCAGAGATTGAAATGAGCACAGAGTAAGTTCCTTAAGCCAAATATGGAATAGACAAGAGCTACTCCTTGCTCAACGAAATGGACTCAACACCCCATATTAAACGCCTAAGAATGTACCTGACTAGTAAGTATCTTAAAACCTATGGATTGCTATGTCTCCGAAAGAGAATCAAGCGTGTGTACAGGGGCATAAACGCAGCAGTGATAGGATTGGAGAGGTTCGGTGAGCAAATGAAGACCCTTTGAAGTCATATTGCATGGTACCCATTCCACGGGTCTCAACTCTCCAGGTTTAAGGGATTCTTCCTTCAGCTAAAACATGCATGTGGAACCCAGAGTATGATCAACCGTGTGATCGGGAGACGTGTTCAAATATGTCTCCGTTCTCGTCCCCTGGTACTCGGGTGCAACATTCCAGACGCTTTACTAACACTCTCCCGACTTGGAGAGTCAGTGCCTTTAACCTCCTGTTTGGCCCAGTTTGCAATTTCTGCGGAAGATGAACAGGAATAGGGAGAACCAATGAGAGACTAGCTGGAGGTGTCTGGACGGGCAAATTTAACTCTCATTTCCCACCAGGAAGAGGAATTAACCAAAGGCTCAGCGTGCCGTGCCGGAACCAGATTAGGGCCTGAAGCAATCCTGCGGTGTTGCGGCCAGCTCACAAGAAAGCGAGTTGAAGAAAGGAGCTCCGGGGCACTGTAATTCACAAATCTGCAGAGTTATAAATGACAGCTATCGTCCAAAAATATACTGAAGTAAGGCTGCCAAGAGGACTTGAAAGCGGGGCCGAATTGCAGGAAACCGATTTCAGGAGGTAGACTGGAATTGCATTGAAAGCATAGGAAAAGAGGCAGAACGTCCACAATGATGCACTTGGCCAAAAAGGGCGTATGCGTTTTTTCCTGAATATATTCAGGAAAAAACGCATACGCCCTTTTTGGCCAACCAAGCAAGCTTGCAAAGGAAATCTGCACTACAATGAAGTCTCACTTCCCCCCGGTCAAAAGGGCCATCTGAAAAAAGTGTAAAATCCAGAAAGGCAGGACAGGCCATGGAGAACTGGGAGCCTTGTTATGCTGATGGGCGGGATGTAAATTGCTAACAGCCAATCGGGAGAAGTGTATGGTGTTTCCTGAAACATCTAAAAAACAAAGCAACAGAGCCTAGGGCACTTCCACTTATGGTCCTATAGCTTAGGGAAATGAAAATCAAAAAGACACAGCCACCCCAAAGTTTGGGACGGCTCTGTTTACAAGAACCTCGTTTACGGTACAAGTTCAATATCGCAGAAAGTGAAAAATGGATGAAGAAGTTGTGGTACTTACGTACAATGCAATATCACTCAGCAATGACATCTATGTCATCAGGCCCGTAGCAGCATAATGAGTGCATTCAGGTATGATGATTCTAACTGAAAGAAGTCACACAGAAAAAGAAACATCATAAGATATCACTAATACACGGAATGTAAACTTGGCTACACAGGAACTGGATTACAAAACAGAACAGGGTCTCAAATTTAGAAAACCAACTTATGCTTGCTTAAGGGGAAAGGTGAGTTGGGGTGCTGCATAAAACCAGAGATTGAAATGAGCACAGATAAAGTTCCTTAAGCCAAATATGGAATAGACAAGAGCTACTCCTTGCTCAACGAAATGGACTCAACACCCCATATTAAACGCCTAAGAATGTACCTGACTAGTAAGTATCTTAAAACCTATGGATTGCTATGTCTCCGAAAGAGAATCAAGCGTGTGTACAGGGGCATAAACGCAGCAGTGATAGGATTGGAGAGGTTCGGTGAGCAAATGAAGACCCTTTGAAGTCATATTGCATGGTACCCATTCCACGGGTCTCAACTCTCCAGGTTTAAGGGATTCTTCCTTCAGCTAAAACATGCATGTGGAACCCAGAGTATGATCAACCGTGTGATCGGGAGACGTGTTCAAATATGTCTCCGTTCTCGTCCCCTGGTACTCGGGTGCAACATTCCAGACGCTTTACTAACACTCTCCCGACTTGGAGAGTCAGTGCCTTTAACCTCCTGTTTGGCCCAGTTTGCAATTTCTGCGGAAGATGAACAGGAATAGGGAGAACCAATGAGAGAGTAGCTGGAGGCGTCTGGACGGGCAAATTTAACTCTCATTTCCCACCAGGAAGAGGAATTAACCAAAGGCTCAGCGTGCCGTGCCGGAACCACATTAGGGCCTGAAGCAATCCTGCGGTGTTGCGGCCAGCTCACAAGAAAGCGAGTTGAAGAAAGGAGCTCAGGGGCACTGTAATTCACAAACCTGCAGAGTTATAAATGACAGCTATCGTCCAAAAATATACTGAAGTAAGGCTGCCAAGAGGACTTGAAAGCGGGGCCGAATTGCAGGAAACCGATTTCAGGAGGTAGACTGGAATTGCATTGAAAGCATAGGAAAAGAGGCAGAACGTCCACAATGATGCACTTGGCCAAAAAGGGCGTATGTGTTTTTCCTGAATATATTCAGGAAAAAACGCATACGCACTTTTTGGCCAACCAAGCAAGCTTGCAAAGGAAATCTGCACTACAATGAAGTCTCACTTCCCCCCGGTCAAAAGGGCCATCTGAAAAAAGTGTAAAATCCAGAAAGGCAGGACAGGCCATGGAGAACTGGGAGCCTTGTTATGCTGATGGGCAGGATGTAAATTGCCAACAGCCACTCGGGAGAAGTGTATGGTGTTTCCTGAAACATATAAAAAACAGAGCAACAGAGCCTAGGGCACTTCCACTTATGGTCCTATAGCTTAGGGAAATGAAAATCAAAAAGACACAGTCACCCCAATGTTTGGGACGGCTCTGTTTACAAGAACCTCGTTTACGGTACAAGTTCAATATCGCAGAAAGTGAAAAATGGATGAAGAAGTTGTGGTACTTACGTACAATGCAATATCACTCAGCAATGACATCTATGTCATCAGGCCCGTAGCAGCATAATGAGTGCATTCAGGTATGATGATTCTAACTGAAAGAAGTCACACAGAAAAAGAAACATCATAAGATATCACTAATACACGGAATGTAAACTTGGCTACACAGGAACTGGATTACAAAACAGAACAGGGTCTCAAATTTAGAAAACCAACTTATGCTTGCTTAAGGGGAAAGGTGAGTTGGGGTGCTGCATAAAACCAGAGATTGAAATGAGCACAGATAAAGTTCCTTAAGCCAAATATGGAATAGACAAGAGCTACTCCTTGCTCAACGAAATGGACTCAACACCCCATATTGAACGCCTAAGAATGTACCTGACTAGTAAGTATCTTAAAACCTATGGATTGCTATGTCTCCGAAAGAGAATCAAGCGTGTGTACAGGGGCATAAACGCAGCAGTGATAGGATTGGAGAGGTTCGGTGAGCAAATGAAGACCCTTTGAAGTCATATTGCATGGTACCCATTCCACGGGTCTCAACTCTCCAGGTTTAAGGGATTCTTCCTTCAGCTAAAACATGCATGTGGAACCCAGAGTATGATCAACCGTGTGATCGGGAGACGTGTTCAAATATGTCTCCGTTCTCGTCCCCTGGTACTCGGGTGCAACATTCCAGACGCTTTACTAACACTCTCCCGACTTGGAGAGTCAGTGCCTTTAACCTCCTGTTTGGCCCAGTTTGCAATTTCTGCGGAAGATGAACAGGAATAGGGAGAACCAATGAGAGACTAGCTGGAGGTGTCTGGACGGGCAAATTTAACTCTCATTTCCCACCAGGAAGAGGAATTAACCAAAGGCTCAGCGTGCCGTGCCGGAACCACATTAGGGCCTGAAGCAATCCTGCGGTGTTGCGGCCAGCTCACAAGAAAGCGAGTTGAAGAAAGGAGCTCAGGGGCACTGTAATTCACAAACCTGCAGAGTTATAAATGACAGCTATCGTCCAAAAATATACTGAAGTAAGGCTGCCAAGAGGACTTGAAAGCGGGGCCGAATTGCAGGAAACCGATTTCAGGAGGTAGACTGGAATTGCATTGAAAGCATAGGAAAAGAGGCAGAACGTCCACAATGATGCACTTGGCCAAAAAGGGCGTATGTGTTTTTCCTGAATATATTCAGGAAAAAACGCATACGCACTTTTTGGCCAACCAAGCAAGCTTGCAAAGGAAATCTGCACTACAATGAAGTCTCACTTCCCCCCGGTCAAAAGGGCCATCTGAAAAAAGTGTAAAATCCAGAAAGGCAGGACAGGCCATGGAGAACTGGGAGCCTTGTTATGCTGATGGGCAGGATGTAAATTGCCAACAGCCACTCGGGAGAAGTGTATGGTGTTTCCTGAAACATATAAAAAACAGAGCAACAGAGCCTAGGGCACTTCCACTTATGGTCCTATAGCTTAGGGAAATGAAAATCAAAAAGACACAGTCACCCCAATGTTTGGGACGGCTCTGTTTACAAGAACCTCGTTTACGGTACAAGTTCAATATCGCAGAAAGTGAAAAATGGATGAAGAAGTTGTGGTACTTACGTACAATGCAATATCACTCAGCAATGACATCTATGTCATCAGGTCCGTAGCAGCATAATGAGTGGATTCAGGTATGATGATTCTAACTGAAATAAGTCACGCAGAAAAAGGAACATCATAAGCTATCACTAATACACGGAATGTAAACTTGGCTACACAGGAACTGGATTACAAAACAGAACAGGGTCTAAAATTTAGAAAACCAACTTATGCTTGCTTAAGGGGAAAGGTGAGTTGGGGTGCTGCATAAAACCAGAGATTGAAATGAGCACAGATAAAGTTCCTTAAGCCAAATATGGAATAGACAAGAGCTACTCCTTGCTCAACGAAATGGACTCAACACCCCATATTAAACGCCTAAGAATGTACCTGACTAGTAAGTATCTTAAAACCTATGGATTGCTATGTCTCCGAAAGAGAATCAAGCATGTGTACAGGGGCATAAACGCAGCAGTGATAGGATTGGAGAGGTTCGGTGAGCAAATGAAGACCCTTTGAAGTCATATTGCACGGTACCCATTCCACGGGTCTCAACTCTCCAGGTTTAGAGGATTATTCCTTCAGCTAAAACATGCATGTGGAACCCAGAGTATGATCAACCGTGTGATCGGGAGACGTGTTCAAATATGTCTCCATTCTCATCCCCTGGTACTCGGGTGCAACATTCCAGACGCTTTACTAACACTCTCCCGACTTGGAGAGTCAGTGCCTTTAACCTCCTGTTTGGCCCAGTTTGCAATTTCTGCGGAAGATGAACAGGAATAGGGAGAACCAATGAGAGAGTAGCTGGAGGCGTCTGGACGGGCAAATTTAACTCTCATTTCCCACCAGGAAGAGGAATTAACCAAAGGCTCAGCGTGCCGTGCCGGAACCACATTAGGGCCTGAAGCAATCCTGCGGTGTTGCGGCCAGCTCACAAGAAAGCGAGTTGAAGAAAGGAGCTCAGGGGCACTGTAATTCACAAACCTGCAGAGTTATAAATGACAGCTATCGTCCAAAAATATACTGAAGTAAGGCTACCAAGAGGACTTGAAAGCGGGGCAGAATTGCAGGAAACCGATTTCAGGAGGTAGACTGGAATTGCATTGAAAGCATAGGAAAAGAGGCAGAACGTCCACAATGATGCACTTGGCCAAAAAGGGCGTATGCGTTTTTTCCTGAATATATTCAGGAAAAAACGCATACGCCCTTTTTGGCCAACCAAGCAAGCTTGCAAAGGAAATCTGCACTACAATGAAGTCTCACTTCCCCCTGGTCAAAAGGGCCATCTGAAAAAAGTGTAAAATCCAGAAAGGCAGGACAGGCCATGGAGAACTGGGAGCCTTGTTATGCTGATGGGCGGGATGTAAATTGCTAACAGCCAATCGGGAGAAGTGTATGGTGTTTCCTGAAACATCTAAAAAACAAAGCAACAGAGCCTAGGGCACTTCCACTTATGGTCCTATAGCTTAGGGAAATGAAAATCAAAAAGACACAGCCACCCCAAAGTTTGGGACGGCTCTGTTTACAAGAACCTCGTTTACGGTACAAGTTCAATATCGCAGAAAGTGAAAAATGGATGAAGAAGTTGTGGTACTTACGTACAATGCAATATCACTCAGCAATGACATCTATGTCATCAGGCCCGTAGCAGCATAATGAGTGCATTCAGGTATGATGATTCTAACTGAAAGAAGTCACACAGAAAAAGAAACATCATAAGATATCACTAATACACGGAATGTAAACTTGGCTACACAGGAACTGGATTACAAAACAGAACAGGGTCTCAAATTTAGAAAACCAACTTATGCTTGCTTAAGGGGAAAGGTGAGTTGGGGTGCTGCATAAAACCAGAGATTGAAATGAGCACAGATAAAGTTCCTTAAGCCAAATATGGAATAGACAAGAGCTACTCCTTGCTCAACGAAATGGACTCAACACCCCATATTGAACGCCTAAGAATGTACCTGACTAGTAAGTATCTTAAAACCTATGGATTGCTATGTCTCCGAAAGAGAATCAAGCGTGTGTACAGGGGCATAAACGCAGCAGTGATAGGATTGGAGAGGTTCGGTGAGCAAATGAAGACCCTTTGAAGTCATATTGCATGGTACCCATTCCACGGGTCTCAACTCTCCAGGTTTAAGGGATTCTTCCTTCAGCTAAAACATGCATGTGGAACCCAGAGTATGATCAACCGTGTGATCGGGAGACGTGTTCAAATATGTCTCCGTTCTCGTCCCCTGGTACTCGGGTGCAACATTCCAGACGCTTTACTAACACTCTCCCGACTTGGAGAGTCAGTGCCTTTAACCTCCTGTTTGGCCCAGTTTGCAATTTCTGCGGAAGATGAACAGGAATAGGGAGAACCAATGAGAGACTAGCTGGAGGTGTCTGGACGGGCAAATTTAACTCTCATTTCCCACCAGGAAGAGGAATTAACCAAAGGCTCAGCGTGCCGTGCCGGAACCACATTAGGGCCTGAAGCAATCCTGCGGTGTTGCGGCCAGCTCACAAGAAAGCGAGTTGAAGAAAGGAGCTCAGGGGCACTGTAATTCACAAACCTGCAGAGTTATTAATGACAGCTATCGTCCAAAAATATACTGAAGTAAGGCTGCCAAGAGGACTTGAAAGCGGGGCAGAATTGCAGGAAACCGATTTCAGGAGGTAGACTGGAATTGCATTGAAAGCATAGGAAAAGAGGCAGAACGTCCACAATGATGCACTTGGCCAAAAAGGGCGTATGCGTTTTTTCCTGAATATATTCAGGAAAAAACGCATACGCCCTTTTTGGCCAACCAAGCAAGCTTGCAAAGGAAATCTGCACTACAATGAAGTCTCACTTCCCCCCGGTCAAAAGGGCCATCTGAAAAAAGTGTAAAATCCAGAAAGGCAGGACAGGCCATGGAGAACTGGGAGCCTTGTTATGCTGATGGGCGGGATGTAAATTGCCAACAGCCACTCGGGAGAAGTGTATGGTGTTTCCTGAAACATCTAAAAAACAAAGCAACAGAGCCTAGGGCACTTCCACTTATGGTCCTATAGCTTAGGGAAATGAAAATCAAAAAGACACAGCCACCCCAAAGTTTGGGACGGCTCTGTTTACAAGAACCTCGTTTACGGTACAAGTTCAATATCGCAGAAAGTGAAAAATGGATGAAGAAGTTGTGGTACTTACGTACAATGCAATATCACTCAGCAATGACATCTATGTCATCAGGCCCGTAGCAGCATAATGAGTGGATTCAGGTATGATGATTCTACCTGAAATAAGTCACGCAGAAAAAGAAACATCATAAGATATCACTAATACACGGAATGTAAACTTGGCTACACAGGAACTGGATTACAAAACAGAACAGGGTCTCAAATTTAGAAAACCAACTTATGCTTGCTTAAGGGGAAAGGTGAGTTGGGGTGCTGCATAAAACCAGAGATTGAAATGAGCACAGATAAAGTTCCTTAAGCCAAATATGGAATAGACAAGAGCTACTCCTTGCTCAACGAAATGGACTCAACACCCCATATTAAACGCCTAAGAATGTACCTGACTAGTAAGTATCTTAAAACCTATGGATTGCTATGTCTCCGAAAGAGAATCAAGCGTGTGTACAGGGGCATAAACGCAGCAGTGATAGGATTGGAGAGGTTTGGTGAGCAAATGAAGACCCTTTGAAGTCATATTGCATGGTACCCATTCCACGGGTCTCAACTCACCAGGTTTAAGGGATTCTTCCTTCAGCTAAAACATGCATGTGGAACCCAGAGTATGATCAACCGTGTGATCGGGAGACGTGTTCAAATATGTCTCCGTTCTCGTCCCCTGGTACTCGGGTGCAACATTCCAGACACTTTACTAACACTCTCCCGACTTGAAGAGTCAGTGCCTTTAACCTCTTGTTTGGCCCAGTTTGCAATTTCTGCGGAAGATGAACAGGAATAGGGAGAACCAATGAGAGACTAGCTGGAGGTGTATGGACGGGCAAATTTAACTCTCATTTCCCACCAGGAAGAGGAATTAACCAAAGGCTCAGTGTGCCGTGCCGGAACCAGATTAGGGCCTGAAGCAATCCTGTGGTGTTGCGGCCAGCTCACAAGAAAGCGAGTTGAAGAAAGGAGCTCAGGGGCACTGTAATTCACAAACCTGCAGAGTTATAAATGACAGCTATCGTCCAAAAATATACTGAAGTAAGGCTGCCAAGAGGACTTGAAAGCGGGGCAGAATTGCAGGAAAGCGATTTCAGGAGGTAGACTGGAATTGCATTGAAAGCATAGGAAAAGAGGCAGAACGTCCACAATGATGCACTTGGCCAAAAAGGGCGTATGCGTTTTTTCCTGAATATATTCAGGAAAAAACGCATACGCCCTTTTTGGCCAACCAAGCAAGCTTGCAAAGGAAATCTGCACTACAATGAAGTCTCACTTCCCCCCAGTCAAAAGGGCCATCTGAAAAACGTGTAAAATCCAGAAAGGCAGGACAGGCCATGGAGAACTGGGAGCCTTGTTATGCTGATGGGCGGGATGTAAATTGCCAACAGCCACTGGGGAGAAGTGTATGGTGTTTCCTGAAACATCTAAAAAACAAAGCAACAGAGCCTAGGGCACTTCCACTTATGGTCCAATAGCTTAGGGAAATGAAAATCAAAAAGACACAGCCACCCCAAAGTTTGGGACGGCTCTGTTTACAAGAACCTCGTTTACGGTACAAGTTCAATATCGCAGAAAGTGAAAAATAGATGAAGAAGCTGTGGTACTTACGTACAATGCAATATCACTCAGCAATGACATCTATGTCATCAGGCCCGTAGCAGGATAATGAGTGGATTCAGGTATTATGATTCTAACTGAAAGAAGTCACACAGAAAAAGAAACATCATAAGATATCACTAATACACGGAATGTAAACTTGGCTACACAGGAACTGGATTACAAAACAGAACAGGGTCTCAAATTTAGAAAACCAACTTATGCTTGCTTAAGGGGAAAGGTGAGTTGGGGTGCTGCATAAAACCAGAGATTGAAATGAGCACAGATAAAGTTCCTTAAGCCAAATATGGAATAGACAAGAGCTACTCCTTGCTCAACGAAATGGACTCAACACCCCATATTAAACGCCTAAGAATGTACCTGACTAGTAAGTATCTTAAAACCTATGGATTGCTATGTCTCCGAAAGAGAATCAAGCGTGTGCACAGGGGCATAAACGCAGCAGTGATAGGATTGGAGAGGTTCGGTGAGCAAATGAAGACCCTTTGAAGTCATATTGCATGGTACCCATTCCACGGGTCTCAACTCTCCAGGTTTAAGGGATTCTTCCTTCAGCTAAAACATGCATGTGGAACCCAGAGTATGATCAACCGTGTGATCGGGAGACGTGTTCAAATATGTCTCCGTTCTCGTCCCCTGGTACTCGGGTGCAACATTCCAGACGCTTTACTAACACTCTCCCGACTTGAAGAGTCAGTGCCTTTAACCTCTTGTTTGGCCCAGTTTGCAATTTCTGCGGAAGATGAACAGGAATAGGGAGAACCAATGAGAGACTAGCTGGAGGTGTCTGGACGGGCAAATTTAACTCTCATTTCCCACCAGGAAGAGGAATTAACCAAAGGCTCAGTGTGCCGTGCCGGAACCAGATTAGGGCCTGAAGCAATCCTGTGGTGTTGCGGCCAGCTCACAAGAAAGCGAGTTGAAGAAAGGAGCTCAGGGGCACTGTAATTCACAAACCTGCAGAGTTATAAATGACAGCTATCGTCCAAAAATATACTGAAGTAAGGCTGCCAAGAGGACTTGAAAGCGGGGCCGAATTGCAGGAAACCGATTTCAGGAGGTAGACTGGAATTGCATTGAAAGCATAGGAAAAGAGGCAGAACGTCCACAATGATGCACTTGGCCAAAAAGGGCGTATGCGTTTTTTCCTGAATATATTCAGGAAAAAACGCATACGCCCTTTTTGGCCAACCAAGCAAGCTTGCAAAGGAAATCTGCACTACAATGAAGTCTCACTTCCCCCCGGTCAAAAGGGCCATCTGAAAAAAGTGTAAAATCCAGAAAGGCAGGACAGGCCATGGAGAACTGGGAGCCTTGTTATGCTGATGGGCGGGATGTAAATTGCTAACAGCCAATCGGGAGAAGTGTATGGTGTTTCCTGAAACATCTAAAAAACAAAGCAACAGAGCCTAGGGCACTTCCACTTATGGTCCTATAGCTTAGGGAAATGAAAATCAAAAAGACACAGCCACCCCAAAGTTTGGGACGGCTCTGTTTACAAGAACCTCGTTTACGGTACAAGTTCAATATCGCAGAAAGTGAAAAATGGATGAAGAAGTTGTGGTACTTACGTACAATGCAATATCACTCAGCAATGACATCTATGTCATCAGGCCCGTAGCAGCATAATGAGTGCATTCAGGTATGATGATTCTAACTGAAAGAAGTCACACAGAAAAAGAAACATCATAAGATATCACTAATACACGGAATGTAAACTTGGCTACACAGGAACTGGATTACAAAACAGAACAGGGTCTCAAATTTAGAAAACCAACTTATGCTTGCTTAAGGGGAAAGGTGAGTTGGGGTGCTGCATAAAACCAGAGATTGAAATGAGCACAGATAAAGTTCCTTAAGCCAAATATGGAATAGACAAGAGCTACTCCTTGCTCAACGAAATGGACTCAACACCCCATATTGAACGCCTAAGAATGTACCTGACTAGTAAGTATCTTAAAACCTATGGATTGCTATGTCTCCGAAAGAGAATCAAGCGTGTGTACAGGGGCATAAACGCAGCAGTGATAGGATTGGAGAGGTTCGGTGAGCAAATGAAGACCCTTTGAAGTCATATTGCATGGTACCCATTCCACGGGTCTCAACTCTCCAGGTTTAAGGGATTCTTCCTTCAGCTAAAACATGCATGTGGAACCCAGAGTATGATCAACCGTGTGATCGGGAGACGTGTTCAAATATGTCTCCGTTCTCGTCCCCTGGTACTCGGGTGCAACATTCCAGACGCTTTACTAACACTCTCCCGACTTGGAGAGTCAGTGCCTTTAACCTCCTGTTTGGCCCAGTTTGCAATTTCTGCGGAAGATGAACAGGAATAGGGAGAACCAATGAGAGACTAGCTGGAGGTGTCTGGACGGGCAAATTTAACTCTCATTTCCCACCAGGAAGAGGAATTAACCAAAGGCTCAGCGTGCCGTGCCGGAACCACATTAGGGCCTGAAGCAATCCTGCGGTGTTGCGGCCAGCTCACAAGAAAGCGAGTTGAAGAAAGGAGCTCAGGGGCACTGTAATTCACAAATCTGCAGAGTTATAAATGACAGCTATCGTCCAAAAATATACTGAAGTAAGGCTGCCAAGAGGACTTGAAAGCGGGGCCGAATTGCAGGAAACCGATTTCAGGAGGTAGACTGGAATTGCATTGAAAGCATAGGATAAGAGGCAGAACGTCCACAATGATGCACTTGGCCAAAAAGGGCGTATGTGTTTTTCCTGAATATATTCAGGAAAAAACGCATACGCACTTTTTGGCCAACCAAGCAAGCTTGCAAAGGAAATCTGCACTACAATGAAGTCTCACTTCCCCCAGGTCAAAAGGGCCATCTGAAAAAAGTGTAAAATCCAGAAAGGCAGGACAGGCCATGGAGAACTGGGAGCCTTGTTATGCTGATGGGCAGGATGTAAATTGCCAACAGCCACTCGGGAGAAGTGTATGGTGTTTCCTGAAACATATAAAAAACAGAGCAACAGAGCCTAGGGCACTTCCACTTATGGTCCTATAGCTTAGGGAAATGAAAATCAAAAAGACACAGTCACCCCAATGTTTGGGACGGCTCTGTTTACAAGAACCTCGTTTACGGTACAAGTTCAATATCGCAGAAAGTGAAAAATGGATGAAGAAGTTGTGGTACTTACGTACAATGCAATATCACTCAGCAATGACATCTATGTCATCAGGTCCGTAGCAGCATAATGAGTGGATTCAGGTATGATGATTCTAACTGAAATAAGTCACGCAGAAAAAGGAACATCATAAGCTATCACTAATACACGGAATGTAAACTTGGCTACACAGGAACTGGATTACAAAACAGAACAGGGTCTAAAATTTAGAAAACCAACTTATGCTTGCTTAAGGGGAAAGGTGAGTTGGGGTGCTGCATAAAACCAGAGATTGAAATGAGCACAGATAAAGTTCCTTAAGCCAAATATGGAATAGACAAGAGCTACTCCTTGCTCAACGAAATGGACTCAACACCCCATATTAAACGCCTAAGAATGTACCTGACTAGTAAGTATCTTAAAACCTATGGATTGCTATGTCTCCGAAAGAGAATCAAGCATGTGTACAGGGGCATAAACGCAGCAGTGATAGGATTGGAGAGGTTCGGTGAGCAAATGAAGACCCTTTGAAGTCATATTGCACGGTACCCATTCCACGGGTCTCAACTCTCCAGGTTTAGAGGATTATTCCTTCAGCTAAAACATGCATGTGGAACCCAGAGTATGATCAACCGTGTGATCGGGAGACGTGTTCAAATATGTCTCCATTCTCGTCCCCTGGTACTCGGGTGCAACATTCCAGACGCTTTACTAACACTCTCCCGACTTGGAGAGTCAGTGCCTTTAACCTCCTGTTTGGCCCAGTTTGCAATTTCTGCGGAAGATGAACAGGAATAGGGAGAACCAATGAGAGAGTAGCTGGAGGCGTCTGGACGGGCAAATTTAACTCTCATTTCCCACCAGGAAGAGGAATTAACCAAAGGCTCAGCGTGCCGTGCCGGAACCACATTAGGGCCTGAAGCAATCCTGCGGTGTTGCGGCCAGCTCACAAGAAAGCGAGTTGAAGAAAGGAGCTCAGGGGCACTGTAATTCACAAACCTGCAGAGTTATAAATGACAGCTATCGTCCAAAAATATACTGAAGTAAGGCTGCCAAGAGGACTTGAAAGCGGGGCAGAATTGCAGGAAACCGATTTCAGGAGGTAGACTGGAATTGCATTGAAAGCATAGGAAAAGAGGCAGAACGTCCACAATGATGCACTTGGCCAAAAAGGGCGTATGCGTTTTTTCCTGAATATATTCAGGAAAAAACGCATACGCCCTTTTTGGCCAACCAAGCAAGCTTGCAAAGGAAATCTGCACTACAATGAAGTCTCACTTCCCCCCGGTCAAAAGGGCCATCTGAAAAAAGTGTAAAATCCAGAAAGGCAGGACAGGCCATGGAGAACTGGGAGCCTTGTTATGCTGATGGGCGGGATGTAAATTGCCAACAGCCACTCGGGAGAAGTGTATGGTGTTTCCTGAAACATCTAAAAAACAAAGCAACAGAGCCTAGGGCACTTCCACTTATGGTCCTATAGCTTAGGGAAATGAAAATCAAAAAGACACAGCCACCCCAAAGTTTGGGACGGCTCTGTTTACAAGAACCTCGTTTACGGTACAAGTTCAATATCGCAGAAAGTGAAAAATGGATGAAGAAGTTGTGGTACTTACGTACAATGCAATATCACTCAGCAATGACATCTATGTCATCAGGCCCGTAGCAGCATAATGAGTGGATTCAGGTATGATGATTCTACCTGAAATAAGTCACGCAGAAAAAGAAACATCATAAGATATCACTAATACACGGAATGTAAACTTGGCTACACAGGAACTGGATTACAAAACAGAACAGGGTCTCAAATTTAGAAAACCAACTTATGCTTGCTTAAGGGGAAAGGTGAGTTGGGGTGCTGCATAAAACCAGAGATTGAAATGAGCACAGATAAAGTTCCTTAAGCCAAATATGGAATAGACAAGAGCTACTCCTTGCTCAACGAAATGGACTCAACACCCCATATTAAACGCCTAAGAATGTACCTGACTAGTAAGTATCTTAAAACCTATGGATTGCTATGTCTCCGAAAGAGAATCAAGCGTGTGTACAGGGGCATAAACGCAGCAGTGATAGGATTGGAGAGGTTTGGTGAGCAAATGAAGACCCTTTGAAGTCATATTGCATGGTACCCATTCCACGGGTCTCAACTCACCAGGTTTAAGGGATTCTTCCTTCAGCTAAAACATGCATGTGGAACCCAGAGTATGATCAACCGTGTGATCGGGAGACGTGTTCAAATATGTCTCCGTTCTCGTCCCCTGGTACTCGGGTGCAACATTCCAGACACTTTACTAACACTCTCCCGACTTGAAGAGTCAGTGCCTTTAACCTCTTGTTTGGCCCAGTTTGCAATTTCTGCGGAAGATGAACAGGAATAGGGAGAACCAATGAGAGACTAGCTGGAGGTGTATGGACGGGCAAATTTAACTCTCATTTCCCACCAGGAAGAGGAATTAACCAAAGGCTCAGTGTGCCGTGCCGGAACCAGATTAGGGCCTGAAGCAATCCTGTGGTGTTGCGGCCAGCTCACAAGAAAGCGAGTTGAAGAAAGGAGCTCAGGGGCACTGTAATTCACAAACCTGCAGAGTTATAAATGACAGCTATCGTCCAAAAATATACTGAAGTAAGGCTGCCAAGAGGACTTGAAAGCGGGGCAGAATTGCAGGAAAGCGATTTCAGGAGGTAGACTGGAATTGCATTGAAAGCATAGGAAAAGAGGCAGAACGTCCACAATGATGCACTTGGCCAAAAAGGGCGTATGCGTTTTTTCCTGAATATATTCAGGAAAAAACGCATACGCCCTTTTTGGCCAACCAAGCAAGCTTGCAAAGGAAATCTGCACTACAATGAAGTCTCACTTCCCCCCAGTCAAAAGGGCCATCTGAAAAATGTGTAAAATCCAGAAAGGCAGGACAGGCCATGGAGAACTGGGAGCCTTGTTATGCTGATGGGCGGGATGTAAATTGCCAACAGCCACTGGGGAGAAGTGTATGGTGTTTCCTGAAACATCTAAAAAACAAAGCAACAGAGCCTAGGGCACTTCCACTTATGGTCCAATAGCTTAGGGAAATGAAAATCAAAAAGACACAGCCACCCCAAAGTTTGGGACGGCTCTGTTTACAAGAACCTCGTTTACGGTACAAGTTCAATATCGCAGAAAGTGAAAAATAGATGAAGAAGCTGTGGTACTTACGTACAATGCAATATCACTCAGCAATGACATCTATGTCATCAGGCCCGTAGCAGGATAATGAGTGGATTCAGGTATTATGATTCTAACTGAAAGAAGTCACACAGAAAAAGAAACATCATAAGATATCACTAATACACGGAATGTAAACTTGGCTACACAGGAACTGGATTACAAAACAGAACAGGGTCTCAAATTTAGAAAACCAACTTATGCTTGCTTAAGGGGAAAGGTGAGTTGGGGTGCTGCATAAAACCAGAGATTGAAATGAGCACAGATAAAGTTCCTTAAGCCAAATATGGAATAGACAAGAGCTACTCCTTGCTCAACGAAATGGACTCAACACCCCATATTAAACGCCTAAGAATGTACCTGACTAGTAAGTATCTTAAAACCTATGGATTGCTATGTCTCCGAAAGAGAATCAAGCGTGTGCACAGGGGCATAAACGCAGCAGTGATAGGATTGGAGAGGTTCGGTGAGCAAATGAAGACCCTTTGAAGTCATATTGCATGGTACCCATTCCACGGGTCTCAACTCTCCAGGTTTAAGGGATTCTTCCTTCAGCTAAAACATGCATGTGGAACCCAGAGTATGATCAACCGTGTGATCGGGAGACGTGTTCAAATATGTCTCCGTTCTCGTCCCCTGGTACTCGGGTGCAACATTCCAGACGCTTTACTAACACTCTCCCGACTTGAAGAGTCAGTGCCTTTAACCTCTTGTTTGGCCCAGTTTGCAATTTCTGCGGAAGATGAACAGGAATAGGGAGAACCAATGAGAGACTAGCTGGAGGTGTCTGGACGGGCAAATTTAACTCTCATTTCCCACCAGGAAGAGGAATTAACCAAAGGCTCAGTGTGCCGTGCCGGAACCAGATTAGGGCCTGAAGCAATCCTGTGGTGTTGCGGCCAGCTCACAAGAAAGCGAGTTGAAGAAAGGAGCTCAGGGGCACTGTAATTCACAAACCTGCAGAGTTATAAATGACAGCTATCGTCCAAAAATATACTGAAGTAAGGCTGCCAAGAGGACTTGAAAGCGGGGCCGAATTGCAGGAAACCGATTTCAGGAGGTAGACTGGAATTGCATTGAAAGCATAGGAAAAGAGGCAGAACGTCCAAAATGATGCACTTGGCCAAAAAGGGCGTATGCGTTTTTTGCTGAATATATTCAGGAAAAAACGCATACGCCCTTTTTGGCCAACCAAGCAAGCTTGCAAAGGAAATCTGCACTACAATGAAGTCTCACTTCCCCCCGGTCAAAAGGGCCATCTGAAAAAAGTGTAAAATCCAGAAAGGCAGGACAGGCCATGCAGAACTGGGAGCCTTGTTATGCTGATGGGCGGGATGTAAATTGCCAACAGCCACTCGGGAGAAGTGTATGGTGTTTCCTGAAACATCTAAAAAACAAAGCAACAGAGCCTAGGGCACTTCCACTTATGGTCCAATAGCTTAGGGAAATGAAAATCAAAAAGACACAGCCACCCCAAAGTTTGGGACGGCTCTGTTTACAAGAACCTCGTTTACGGTACAAGTTCAATATCGCAGAAAGTGAAAAATGGATGAAGAAGTTGTGGTACTTACGTACAATGCAATAGCACTCAGCAATGACATCTATGTCATCAGGCCCGTAGCAGCATAATGAGTGCATTCAGGTATGATGATTCTAACTGAAAGAAGTCACACAGAAAAAGAAACATCATAAGATATCACTAATACACGGAATGTAAACTTGGCTACACAGGAACTGGATTACAAAACAGAACAGGGTCTCAAATTTAGAAAACCAACTTATGCTTGCTTAAGGGGAAAGGTGAGTTGGGGTGCTGCATAAAACCAGAGATTGAAATGAGCACAGATAAAGTTCCTTAAGCCAAATATGGAATAGACAAGAGCTACTCCTTGCTCAACGAAATGGACTCAACACCCCATATTAAACGCCTAAGAATGTACCTGACTAGTAAGTATCTTAAAACCTATGGATTGCTATGTCTCCGAAAGAGAATCAAGCGTGTGTACAGGGGCATAAACGCAGCAGTGATAGGATTGGAGAGGTTCGGTGAGCAAATGAAGACCCTTTGAAGTCATATTGCATGGTACCCATTCCACGGGTCTCAACTCTCCAGGTTTAAGGGATTCTTCCTTCAGCTAAAACATGCATGTGGAACCCAGAGTATGATCAACCGTGTGATCGGGAGACGTGTTCAAATATGTCTCCGTTCTCGTCCCCTGGTACTCGGGTGCAACATTCCAGACGCTTTACTAACACTCTCCCGACTTGGAGAGTCAGTGCCTTTAACCTCCTGTTTGGCCCAGTTTGCAATTTCTGCGGAAGATGAACAGGAATAGGGAGAACCAATGAGAGACTAGCTGGAGGTGTCTGGACGGGCAAATTTAACTCTCATTTCCCACCAGGAAGAGGAATTAACCAAAGGCTCAGCGTGCCGTGCCGGAACCACATTAGCGCCTGAAGCAATCCTGCGGTGTTGCGGCCAGCTCACAAGAAAGCGAGTTGAAGAAAGGAGCTCAGGGCCACTGTAATTCACAAACCTGCAGAGTTATTAATGACAGCTATCGTCCAAAAATATACTGAAGTAAGGCTGCCAAGAGGACTTGAAAGCGGGGCAGAATTGCAGGAAACCGATTTCAGGAGGTAGACTGGAATTGCATTGAAAGCATAGGAAAAGAGGCAGAACGTCCACAATGATGCACTTGGCCAAAAAGGGCGTATGCGTTTTTTCCTGAATATATTCAGGAAAAAACGCATACGCCCTTTTTGGCCAACCAAGCAAGCTTGCAAAGGAAATCTGCACTACAATGAAGTCTCACTTCCCCCCGGTCAAAAGGGCCATCTGAAAAAAGTGTAAAATCCAGAAAGGCAGGACAGGCCATGGAGAACTGGGAGCCTTGTTATGCTGATGGGCGGGATGTAAATTGCCAACAGCCACTCGGGAGAAGTGTATGGTGTTTCCTGAAACATCTAAAAAACAAAGCAACAGAGCCTAGGGCACTTCCACTTATGGTCCTATAGCTTAGGGAAATGAAAATCAACAAGACACAGCCACCCAAAAGTTTGGGACGGCTCTGTTTACAAGAACCTCGTTTACGGTACAAGTTCAATATCGCAGAAAGTGAAAAATGGATGAAGAAGTTGTGGTACTTACGTACAATGCAATATCACTCAGCAATGACATCTATGTCATCAGGCCCGTAGCAGCATAATGAGTGGATTCAGGTATGATGATTCTACCTGAAATAAGTCACGCAGAAAAAGAAACATCATAAGATATCACTAATACACGGAATGTAAACTTGGCTACACAGGAACTGGATTACAAAACAGAACAGGGTCTCAAATTTAGAAAACCAACTTATGCTTGCTTAAGGGGAAAGGTGAGTTGGGGTGCTGCATAAAACCAGAGATTGAAATGAGCACAGATAAAGTTCCTTAAGCCAAATATGGAATAGACAAGAGCTACTCCTTGCTCAACGAAATGGACTCAACACCCCATATTAAACGCCTAAGAATGTACCTGACTAGTAAGTATCTTAAAACCTATGGATTGCTATGTCTCTGAAAGAGAATCAAGCGTGTGTACAGGGGCATAAACGCAGCAGTGATAGGATTGGAGAGGTTCGGTGAGCAAATGAAGACCCTTTGAAGTCATATTGCATGGTACCCATTCCACGGGTCTCAACTCTCCAGGTTTAAGGGATTCTTCCTTCAGCTAAAACATGCATGTGGAACCCAGAGTATGATCAACCGTGTGATCGGGAGACGTGTTCAAATATGTCTCCGTTCTCGTCCCCTGGTACTCGGGTGCAACATTCCAGACGCTTTACTAACACTCTCCCGACTTGAAGAGTCAGTGCCTTTAACCTCTTGTTTGGCCCATTTTGCAATTTCTGCGGAAGATGAACAGGAATAGGGAGAACCAATGAGAGACTAGCTGGAGGTGTATGGACGGGCAAATTTAACTCTCATTTCCCACCAGGAAGAGGAATTAACCAAAGGCTCAGTGTGCCGTGCCGGAACCAGATTAGGGCCTGAAGCAATCCTGTGGTGTTGCGGCCAGCTCACAAGAAAGCGAGTTGAAGAAAGGAGCTCAGGGGCACTGTAATTCACAAACCTGCAGAGTTATAAATGACAGCTATCGTCCAAAAATATACTGAAGTAAGGCTGCCAAGAGGACTTGAAAGCGGGGCCGAATTGCAGGAAACCGATTTCAGGAGGTAGACTGGAATTGCATTGAAAGCATAGGAAAAGAGGCAGAACGTCCACAATGATGCACTTGGCCAAAAAGGGCGTATGCGTTTTTTGCTGAATATATTCAGGAAAAAACGCATACGCCCTTTTTGGCCAACCAAGCAAGCTTGCAAAGGAAATCTGCACTACAATGAAGTCTCACTTCCCCCCGGTCAAAAGGGCCATCTGAAAAAAGTGTAAAATCCAGAAAGGCAGGACAGGCCATGGAGAACTGGGAGCCTTGTTATGCTGATGGGCGGGATGTAAATTGCCAACAGCCACTCGGGAGAAGTGTATGTGTTTCCTGAAACATCTAAAAAACAAAGCAACAGAGCCTAGGGCACTTCCACTTATGGTCCTATAGCTTAGGGAAATGAAAATCAAAAAGACACAGCCACCCCAAAGTTTGGGACGGCTCTGTTTACAAGAACCTCGTTTACGGTACAATTTGAATATCGCAGAAAGTGAAAAATGGATGAAGAAGTTGTGGTACTTACGTACAATGCAATATCACTCAGCAATGACATCTATGTCATCAGGCCCGTAGCAGCATAATGAGTGCATTCAGGTATGATGATTCTAACTGAAAGAAGTCACACAGAAAAAGAAACATCATAAGATATCACTAATACACGGAATGTAAACTTGGCTACACAGGAACTGGATTACAAAACAGAACAGGGTCTCAAATTTAGAAAACCAACTTATGCTTGCTTAAGGGGAAAGGTGAGTTGGGGTGCTGCATAAAAACAGAGATTGAAATGAGCACAGATAAAGTTCCTTAAGCCAAATATGGAATAGACAAGAGCTACTCCTTGCTCAACGAAATGGACTCAACACCCCATATTAAACGCCTAAGAATGTACCTGACTAGTAAGTATCTTAAAACCTATGGATTGCTATGTCTCCGAAAGAGAATCAAGCGTGTGCACAGGGGCATAAACGCAACAGTGATAGGATTGGAGAGGTTCGGTGAGCAAATGAAGACCCTTTGAAGTCATATTGCATGGTACCCATTCCACGGGTCTCAACTCTCAAGGTTTAAGGGATTCTTCCTTCAGCTAAAACATGCATGTGGAACCCAGAGTATGATCAACCGTGTGATCGGGAGACGTGTTCAAATATGTCTCCATTCTCGTCCCCTGGTACTCGGGTGCAACATTCCAGACACTTTACTAACACTCTCCCGACTTGGAGGGTCAGTGCCTTTAACCTCCTGTTTGGCCCAGTTTGCAATTTCTGCGGAAGATGAACAGGAATAGGGAGAACCAATGAGAGACTAGCTGGAGGTGTCTGGACGGGCAAATTTAACTCTCATTTCCCACCAGGAAGAGGAATTAACCAAAGGCTCAGCGTGCCGTGCCGGAACCACATTAGGGCCTGAAGCAATCCTGCGGTGTTGCGGCCAGCTCACAAGAAAGCGAGTTGAAGAAAGGAGCTCAGGGGCACTGTAATTCACAAACCTGCAGAGTTATAAATGACAGCTATCGTCCAAAAATATACTGAAGTAAGGCTGCCAAGAGGACTTGAAAGCGGGGCAGAATTGCAGGAAACCGATTTCAGGAGGTAGACTGGAATTGCATTGAAAGCATAGGAAAAGAGGCAGAACGTCCACAATGATGCACTTGGCCAAAAAGGGCGTATGCGTTTTTTCCTGAATATATTCAGGAAAAAACGCATACGCCCTTTTTGGCCAACCAAGCAAGCTTGCAAAGGAAATCTGCACTACAATGAAGTCTCACTTCCCCCCGGTCAAAAGGGCCATCTGAAAAAAGTGTAAAATCCAGAAAGGCAGGACAGGCCATGCAGAACTGGGAGCCTTGTTATGCTGATGGGCGGGATGTAAATTGCCAACAGCCACTCGGGAGAAGTGTATGGTGTTTCCTGAAACATCTAAAAAACAAAGCAACAGAGCCTAGGGCACTTCCACTTATGGTCCAATAGCTTAGGGAAATGAAAATCAAAAAGACACAGCCACCCCAAAGTTTGGGACGGCTCTGTTTACAAGAACCTCGTTTACGGTACAAGTTCAATATCGCAGAAAGTGAAAAATGGATGAAGAAGTTGTGGTACTTACGTACAATGCAATATCACTCAGCAATGACATCTATGTCATCAGGCCCGTAGCAGCATAATGAGTGCATTCAGGTATGATGATTCTAACTGAAAGAAGTCACACAGAAAAAGAAACATCATAAGATATCACTAATACACGGAATGTAAACTTGGCTACACAGGAACTGGATTACAAAACAGAACAGGGTCTCAAATTTAGAAAACCAACTTATGCTTGCTTAAGGGGAAAGGTGAGTTGGGGTGCTGCATAAAACCAGAGATTGAAATGAGCACAGATAAAGTTCCTTAAGCCAAATATGGAATAGACAAGAGCTACTCCTTGCTCAACGAAATGGACTCAACACCCCATATTAAACGCCTAAGAATGTACCTGACTAGTAAGTATCTTAAAACCTATGGATTGCTATGTCTCCGAAAGAGAATCAAGCGTGTGTACAGGGGCATAAACGCAGCAGTGATAGGATTGGAGAGGTTCGGTGAGCAAATGAAGACCCTTTGAAGTCATATTGCATGGTACCCATTCCACGGGTCTCAACTCTCCAGGTTTAAGGGATTCTTCCTTCAGCTAAAACATGCATGTGGAACCCAGAGTATGATCAACCGTGTGATCGGGAGACGTGTTCAAATATGTCTCCGTTCTCGTCCCCTGGTACTCGGGTGCAACATTCCAGACGCTTTACTAACACTCTCCCGACTTGGAGAGTCAGTGCCTTTAACCTCCTGTTTGGCCCAGTTTGCAATTTCTGCGGAAGATGAACAGGAATAGGGAGAACCAATGAGAGACTAGCTGGAGGTGTCTGGACGGGCAAATTTAACTCTCATTTCCCACCAGGAAGAGGAATTAACCAAAGGCTCAGCGTGCCGTGCCGGAACCACATTAGGGCCTGAAGCAATCCTGCGGTGTTGCGGCCAGCTCACAAGAAAGCGAGTTGAAGAAAGGAGCTCAGGGGCACTGTAATTCACAAACCTGCAGAGTTATAAATGACAGCTATCGTCCAAAAATATACTGAAGTAAGGCTGCCAAGAGGACTTGAAAGCGGGGCCGAATTGCAGGAAACCGATTTCAGGAGGTAGACTGGAATTGCATTGAAAGCATAGGAAAAGAGGCAGAACGTCCACAATGATGCACTTGGCCAAAAAGGGCGTATGCGTTTTTTCCTGAATATATTCAGGAAAAAACGCATACGCCCTTTTTGGCCAACCAAGCAAGCTTGCAAAGGAAATCTGCACTACAATGAAGTCTCACTTCCCCCCGGTCAAAAGGGCCATCTGAAAAAAGTGTAAAATCCAGAAAGGCAGGACAGGCCATGGAGAACTGGGAGCCTTGTTATGCTGATGGGCGGGATGTAAATTGCCAACAGCCACTGGGGAGAAGTGTATGGTGTTTCCTGAAACATCTAAAAAACAAAGCAACAGAGCCTAGGGCACTTCCACTTATGGTCCTTTAGCTTAGGGAAATGAAAATCAAAAAGACACAGCCACCCCAAAGTTTGGGACGGCTCTGTTTACAAGAACCTCGTTTACGGTACAAGTTCAATATCGCAGAAAGTGAAAAATGGATGAAGAAGTTGTGGTACTTACGTACAATGCAATATCACTCAGCAATGACATCTATGTCATCAGGCCCGTAGCAGCATAATGAGTGCATTCAGGTATGATGATTCTAACTGAAAGAAGTCACACAGAAAAAGAAACATCATAAGATATCACTAATACACGGAATGTAAACTTGGCTACACAGGAACTGGATTACAAAACAGAACAGGGTCTCAAATTTAGAAAACCAACTTATGCTTGCTTAAGGGGAAAGGTGAGTTGGGGTGCTGCATAAAACCAGAGATTGAAATGAGCACAGATAAAGTTCCTTAAGCCAAATATGGAATAGACAAGAGCTACTCCTTGCTCAACGAAATGGACTCAACACCCCATATTGAACGCCTAAGAATGTACCTGACTAGTAAGTATCTTAAAACCTATGGATTGCTATGTCTCCGAAAGAGAATCAAGCGTGTGTACAGGGGCATAAACGCAGCAGTGATAGGATTGGAGAGGTTCGGTGAGCAAATGAAGACCCTTTGAAGTCATATTGCATGGTACCCATTCCACGGGTCTCAACTCTCCAGGTTTAAGGGATTCTTCCTTCAGCTAAAACATGCATGTGGAACCCAGAGTATGATCAACCGTGTGATCGGGAGACGTGTTCAAATATGTCTCCGTTCTCGTCCCCTGGTACTCGGGTGCAACATTCCAGACGCTTTACTAACACTCTCCCGACTTGGAGAGTCAGTGCCTTTAACCTCCTGTTTGGCCCAGTTTGCAATTTCTGCGGAAGATGAACAGGAATAGGGAGAACCAATGAGAGACTAGCTGGAGGTGTCTGGACGGGCAAATTTAACTCTCATTTCCCACCAGGAAGAGGAATTAACCAAAGGCTCAGCGTGCCGTGCCGGAACCACATTAGGGCCTGAAGCAATGCTGCGGTGTTGCGGCCAGCTCACAAGAAAGCGAGTTGAAGAAAGGAGCTCAGGGGCACTGTAATTCACAAACCTGCAGAGTTATTAATGACAGTTATCGTCCAAAAATATACTGAAGTAAGGCTGCCAAGAGGACTTGAAAGCGGGGCAGAATTGCAGGAAACCGATTTCAGGAGGTAGACTGGAATTGCATTGAAAGCATAGGAAAAGAGGCAGAACGTCCACAATGATGCACTTGGCCAAAAAGGGCGTATGCGTTTTTTCCTGAATATATTCAGGAAAAAACGCATACGCCCTTTTTGGCCAACCAAGCAAGCTTGCAAAGGAAATCTGCACTACAATGAAGTCTCACTTCCCCCCGGTCAAAAGGGCCATCTGAAAAAAGTGTAAAATCCAGAAAGGCAGGACAGGCCATGGAGAACTGGGAGCCTTGTTATGCTGATGGGCGGGATGTAAATTGCTAACAGCCAATCGGGAGAAGTGTATGGTGTTTCCTGAAACATCTAAAAAACAAAGCAACAGAGCCTAGGGCACTTCCACTTATGGTCCTATAGCTTAGGGAAATGAAAATCAAAAAGACACAGCCACCCCAAAGTTTGGGACGGCTCTGTTTACAAGAACCTCGTTTACGGTACAAGTTCAATATCGCAGAAAGAGAAAAATGGATGAAGAAGTTGTGGTACTTACGTACAATGCAATATCACTCAGCAATGACATCTATGTCATCAGGCCCGTAGCAGCATAATGAGTGCATTCAGGTATGATGATTCTAACTGAAAGAAGTCACACAGAAAAAGAAACATCATAAGATATCACTAATACACGGAATGTAAACTTGGCTACACAGGAACTGGATTACAAAACAGAACAGGGTCTCAAATTTAGAAAACCAACTTATGCTTGCTTAAGGGGAAAGGTGAGTTGGGGTGCTGCATAAAACTAGAGATTGAAATGAGCACAGATAAAGTTCCTTAAGCCAAATATGGAATAGACAAGAGCTACTCCTTGCTCAACGAAATGGACTCAACACCCCATATTGAACGCCTAAGAATGTACCTGACTAGTAAGTATCTTAAAACCTATGGATTGCTATGTCTCCGAAAGAGAATCAAGCGTGTGTACAGGGGCATAAACGCAGCAGTGATAGGATTGGAGAGGTTCGGTGAGCAAATGAAGACCCTTTGAAGTCATATTGCATGGTACCCATTCCACGGGTCTCAACTCTCCAGGTTTAAGGGATTCTTCCTTCAGCTAAAACATGCATGTGGAACCCAGAGTATGATCAACCGTGTGATCGGGAGACGTGTTCAAATATGTCTCCGTTCTCGTCCCCTGGTACTCGGGTGCAACATTCCAGACGCTTTACTAACACTCTCCCGACTTGGAGAGTCAGTGCCTTTAACCTCCTGTTTGGCCCAGTTTGCAATTTCTGCGGAAGATGAACAGGAATAGGGAGAACCAATGAGAGACTAGCTGGAGGTGTCTGGACGGGCAAATTTAACTCTCATTTCCCACCAGGAAGAGGAATTAACCAAAGGCTCAGCGTGCCGTGCCGGAACCACATTAGGGCCTGAAGCAATCCTGCGGTGTTGCGGCCAGCTCACAAGAAAGCGAGTTGAAGAAAGGAGCTCAGGGGCACTGTAATTCACAAACCTGCAGAGTTATTAATGACAGCTATCGTCCAAAAATATACTGAAGTAAGGCTGCCAAGAGGACTTGAAAGCGGGGCAGAATTGCAGGAAACCGATTTCAGGAGGTAGACTGGAATTGCATTGAAAGCATAGGAAAAGAGGCAGAACGTCCACAATGATGCACTTGGCCAAAAAGGGCGTATGCGTTTTTTCCTGAATATATTCAGGAAAAAACGCATACGCCCTTTTTGGCCAACCAAGCAAGCTTGCAAAGGAAATCTGCACTACAATGAAGTCTCACTTCCCCCCGGTCAAAAGGGCCATCTGAAAAAAGTGTAAAATCCAGAAAGGCAGGACAGGCCATGGAGAACTGGGAGCCTTGTTATGCTGATGGGCGGGATGTAAATTGCCAACAGCCACTCGGGAGAAGTGTATGGTGTTTCCTGAAACATCTAAAAAACAAAGCAACAGAGCCTAGGGCATTTCCACTTATGGTCCTATAGCTTAGGGAAATGAAAATCAAAAAGACACAGCCACCCCAAAGTTTGGGACGGCTCTGTTTACAAGAACCTCGTTTACGGTACAAGTTCAATATCGCAGAAAGTGAAAAATGGATGAAGAAGTTGTGGTACTTACGTACAATGCAATATCACTCAGCAATGACATCTATGTCATCAGGCCCGTAGCAGCATAATGAGTGGATTCAGGTATGATGATTCTAACTGAAATAAGTCACGCAGAAAAAGAAACATCATAAGATATCACTAATACACGGAATGTAAACTTGGCTACACAGGAACTGGATTACAAAACAGAACAGGGTCTCAAATTTAGAAAACCAACTTATGCTTGCTTAAGGGGAAAGGTGAGTTGGGGTGCTGCATAAAACCAGAGATTGAAATGAGCACAGATAAAGTTCCTTAAGCCAAATATGGAATAGACAAGAGCTACTCCTTGCTCAACGAAATGGACTCAACACCCCGTATTAAACGCCTAAGAATGTACCTGACTAGTAAGTATCTTAAAACCTATGGATTGCTATGTCTCCGAAAGAGAATCAAGCGTGTGTACAGGGGCATAAACGCAGCAGTGATAGGATTGGAGAGGTTCGGTGAGCAAATAAAGACCCTTTGAAGTCATATTGCATGGTACCCATTCCACGGGTCTCAACTCTCCAGGTTTAAGGGATTCTTCCTTCAGCTAAAACATGCATGTGGAACCCAGAGTATGACCAACCATGTGATCGGGAGACGTGTTCAAATATGTCTCCGTTCTCATCCCCTGGTACTCGGGTGCAACATTCCAGACGCTTTACTAACACTCTCCTGACTTGGAGAGTCAGTGCCTTTAACCTCCTGTTTGGCCCAGTTTGCAATTTCTGTGGAAGATGAACAGGAATAGGGAGAACCAATGAGAGACTAGCTGGAGGTGTCTGGACGGGCAAATTTAACTCTCATTTCCCACCAGGAAGAGGAATTAACCAAAGGCTCAGCGTGCCATGCCGGAACCAGATTAGGGCCTGAAGCAATCCTGCGGTGTTGCGGCCAGCTCACAAGAAACGAGTTGAAGAAAGGAGCTCAGGGGCACTGTAATTCACAAACCTGCAGAGTTATTAATGACAGCTATCGTCCAAAAATATACTGAAGTAAGGCTGCCAAGAGGACTTGAAAGCGGGGCAGAATTGCAGGAAACCGATTTCAGGAGGTAGACTGGAATTGCATTGAAAGCATAGGAAAAGAGGCAGAACGTCCACAATGATGCACTTGGCCAAAAAGGGCGTATGCGTTTTTTCCTGAATATATTCAGGAAAAAACGCATACGCACTTTTTGGCCAACCAAGCAAGCTTGCAAAGGAAATCTGCACTACAATGAAGTCTCACTTCCCCCCGGTCAAAAGGGCCATCTGAAAAAAGTGTAAAATCCAGAAAGGCAGGACAGGCCATGGAGAACTGGGAGCCTTGTTATGCTGATGGGCGGGATGTAAATTGCCAACAGCCACTCGGGAGAAGTGTATGGTGTTTCCTGAAACATCTAAAAAACAAAGCAACAGAGCCTAGGGCACTTCCACTTATGGTCCTATAGCTTAGGGAAATGAAAATCAAAAAGACACAGCCACCCCAAAGTTTGGGACGGCTCTGTTTACAAGAACCTCGTTTACGGTACAAGTTCAATATCGCAGAAAGTGAAAAATGGATGAAGAAGTTGTGGTACTTACGTACAATGCAATATCACTCAGCAATGACATCTATGTCATCAGGCCCGTAGCAGCATAATGAGTGGATTGAGGTATGATGATTCTAACTGAAATAAGTCACGCAGAAAAAGAAACATCATAAGATATCACTAATACACGGAATGTAAACTTGGCTACACAGGAACTGGATTCCAAAACAGAACAGGGTCTCAAATTAAGAAAACCAACTTATGCTTGCTTAAGGGGAAAGGTGAGTTGGGGTGCCGCATAAAACCAGAGATTGAAATGAGCACAGATAAAGTTCCTTAAGCCAAATATGGAATAGACAAGAGCTACTCCTTGCTCAACGAAATGGACTCAACACCCCATATTAAACGCCTAAGAATGTACCTGACTAGTAAGTATCTTAAAACCTATGGATTGCTATGTCTCCGAAAGAGAATCAAGCGTGTGTACAGGGGCATAAACGCAGCAGTGATAGGATTGGAGAGGTTCGGTGAGCAAATGAAGACCCTCTGAAGTCATATTGCATGGTACCCATTCCAGGGGTCTCAACTCTCCAGGTTTAAGGGATTCTTCCTTCAGCTAAAACATGCATGTGGAACCCAGAGTATGATCAACCGTGTGATCGGCAGACGTGTTCAAATATGTCTCCGTTCTCGTCCCCTGGTACTCGGGTGCAACATTCCAGACGCTTTACTAACACTCTCCTGACTTGGAGAGTCAGTGCCTTTAACCTCCTGTTTGGCCCAGTTTGCAATTTCTGCGGAAGATGAACAGGAATAGGGAGAACCAATGAGAGACTAGCTGGAGGTGTCTGGACGGGCAAATTTAACTCTCATTTCCCACCAGGAAGAGGAATTAACCAAAGGCTCAGCGTGCCGTGCCGGAACCAGATTAGGGCCTGAAGCAATCCTGCGGTGTTGCGGCCAGCTCACAAGAAAGCGAGTTGAGGAAAGGAGCTCCGGGACACTGTAATTCACAAACCTGCAGAGTTATAAATGACAGCTATCGTCCAAAAATATACTGAAGTAAGGCTGCCAAGAGGACTCGAAAGCGGGGCAGAATTGCAGGAAACCGATTTCAGGAGGTAGACTGGAATTGCATTGAAAGCATAGGAAAAGAGGCAAAACGTCCACAATGATGCACTTGGCCAAAAAGGGCGTATGCGTTTTTTCCTGAATATATTCAGGAAAAAACGCATACGCCCTTTTTGGCCAACCAAGCAAGCTTGCAAAGGAAATCTGCACTACAATGAAGTCTCACTTCCCCCCGGTCAAAAGGGCCATCTGAAAAAAGTGTAAAATCCAGAAAGGCAGGACAGGCCATGGAGAACTGGGAGCCTTGTTATGCTGATGGGCGGGATGTAAATTGCGAACAGCCACTAGGGAGAAGTGTATGGTGTTTCCTGAAACATCTAAAAAACAAAGCAACAGAGCCTAGGGCACTTCCACTTATGGTCCTATAGCTTAGGGAAATGAAAATCAAAAAGACACAGCCACCCCAAAGTTTGGGACGGCTCTGTTTACAAGAACCTCGTTTACGGTACAAGTTCAATATCGCAGAAAGTGAAAAATGGATGAAGAAGTTGTGGTACTTACGTACAATGCAATATCACTCAGCAATGACATCTATGTCATCAGGCCCGTAGCAGCATAATGAGTGGATTCAGGTATGATGATTCTACCTGAAATAAGTCACGCAGAAAAAGAAACATCATAAGATATCACTAATACACGGAATGTAAACTTGGCTACACAGGAACTGGATTACAAAACAGAACAGGGTCTCAAATTTAGAAAACCAACTTATGCTTGCTTAAGGGGAAAGGTGAGTTGGGGTGCTGCATAAAACCAGAGATTGATATGAGCACAGAGTATGTTCCTTAAGCCAAATATGGAATAAACAAGAGCTACTCCTTGCTCAACGAAATGGACTCAACACCCCATATTAAACGCCTAAGAATGTACCTGACTAGAAAGTATCTTAAAACCTATGGATTGCTATGTCTCCGAAAGAGAATCAAGCGTCTGTACAGGGGCATAAACGCAGCAGTGATAGGATTGGAGAGGTTCGGTGAGCAAATGAAGACCCTTTGAAGTCATATTACATGGTACCCATTCCACGGGTCTCAACTCTCCAGGTTTAAGGGATTCTTCCTTCAGCTAAAACATGCATGTGGAACCCAGAGTATGATCAACCGTGTGATCGGGAGACGTCTTCAAATATGTCTCCGTTCTCGTCCCCTGGTACTCGGGTGCAACATTCCAGATGCTTTATTAACACTCTCCCGACTTGGAGAGTCAGTGCCTTTAACCTCCTGTTTGGCCCAGTTTGCAATTTCTTCGGAAGATGAACAGGAATAGGGAGAACCAATGAGAGACTAGCTGGAGGTGTCTGGACGGGCAAATTTAACTCTCATTTCCCACCAGGAAGAGGAATTAACCAAAGGCTCAGCGTGCCATGCCGGAACCAGATTAGGGCCTGAAGCAATCCTGCGGTGTTGCGGCCAGCTCACAAGAAAGCGAGTTGAAGAAAGGAGCTCAGGGGCACTGTAATTCACAAACCTGCAGAGTTATAAATGACAGCTATCGTCCAAAAATATACTGAAGTAAGGCTGCCAAGAGGACTTGAAAGCGGGGCAGAATTGCAGGAAACCGATTTCAGGAGATAGACTGGAATTGCATTGAAAGCATAGGAAAAGAGGCAGAACGTCCACAATGATGCACTTGGCCAAAAAGGGCGTATGCGTTTTTTCCTGAATATATTCAGGAAAAAACGCATGCGCTCTTTTTGGCCAACCAAGCAAGCTTGCAAAGGAAATCTGCACTACAATGAAGTCTCACTTCCCCCCGGTCAAAAGGGCCATCTGAAAAAAGTGTAAAATCCAGAAAGGCAGGACAGGCCATGGAGAACTGGGAGCCTTGTTATGCTGATGGGCGGGATGTAAATTGCCAACAGCCACTCGGGAGAAGTGTATGGTGTTTCCTGAAACATCTAAAAAACAAAGCAACAGAGCCTAGGGCACTTCCACTTATGGTCCTATAGATTAGGGAAATGAAAATCAAAAAGACACAGCCACCACAAAGTTTGGGGCGGCTCTGTTTACAAGAACCTCGTTTACGGTACAAGTTCAATATCGCAGAAAGTGAAAAATGGATGAAGAAGTTGTGGTACTTACGTACAATGCAATATCACTCAGCACTGACATCTATGTCATCAGGCCCGTAGCAGCATAATGAGTGCATTCAGGTATGATGATTCTACCTGAAATAAGTCACGCAGAAAAAGAAACATCATAAGATATCACTAATACACGGAATGTAAACTTGGCTACACAGGAACTGGATTACAAAACAGAACAGGGTCTCAAATTTAGAAAACCAACTTATGCTGGCTTAAGGGGAAAGGTGAGTTGGGGTACTGCATAAAACCAGAGATTGAAATGAGCACAGAGTAAATTCCTTAAGCCAAATATGGAATAGACAAGAGCTACACCTTGCTCAACGAAATGGACTCAACACCCCATATTAAACGCCTAAGAATGTACCTGACTAGTAAGTATCTTAAAACCTATGGATTGCTATGTCTCCGAAAGGGAATCAAGCGTGTGTACAGGGGCATAAACGCAGCAGTGATAGGATTGGAGAGGTTCGGTGAGCAAATGAAGACCCTTCGAAGTCATATTGCATGGTACCCATTCCACGGGTCACAACTCTCCAGGTTTAAGGGATTCTTCCTTCAGCTAAAACATGCATGTGGAACCCAGAGTATGATCAACCGTGTGATCGGGAGACGTGTTCAAATATGTCTCCGTTCTCGTCCCCTGGTACTCGGGTGCAACATTCCAGACGCTTTACTAACACTCTCCCGACTTGGAGAGTCAGTGCCTTTAACCTCCTGTTTGGCCCAGTTTGCAATTTCTGCGGAAGATGAACAGGAATAGGGAGAACCAATGAGAGACTAGCTGGAGGTGTCTGGACGGGCAAATTTAACTCTCATTTCCCACCAGGAAGAGGAATTAACCAAAGGCTCAGCGTGCCATGCTGGAACCAGATTAGGGCCTGAAGCAATCCTGTGGTGTTGCGGCCAGCTCACAAGAAAGCGAGTTGAAGAAAGGAGCTCAGGGGCACTGTAATTCACAAACCTGCAGAGTTATAAATGACAGCTATCGTCCAAAAATATACTGAAGTAAGGCTGCCAAGAGGACTTGAAAGAGGGGCCGAATTGCAGGAAACCGATTTCAGGAGGTAGACTGGAATTGCATTGAAAGCATAGGAAAAGAGGCAGAACGTCCACAATGATGCACTTGGCCAAAAAGTGCGTATGCGTTTTTTCCTGAATATATTCAGGAAAAAACGCATGCGCCCTTTTTGGCCAACCAAGCAAGCTTGCAAAGGAAATCTGCACTACAATGAAGTCTCACTTCCCCCCGGTCAAAAGGGCCATCTGAAAAAAGTGTAAAACCCAGAAAGGCAGGACAGGCCATGGAGAACTGGGAGCCTTGTTATGCTGATGGGCGGGATGTAAATTGCCAACAGCCACTCGGGAGAAGTGTATGGTGTTTCCTGAAACATCTAAAAAACAAAGCAACAGAGCCTAGGGCACTTCCACTTATGGTCCTATAGCTTAGGGAAATGAAAATCAAAAAGACACAGCCACCCCAAAGTTTGGGACGGCTCTGTTTACAAGAACCTCGTTTACGGTACAAGTTCAATATCGCAGAAAGTGAAAAATGGATGAAGAAGTTGTGGTACTTACGTACAATGCAATATCACTCAGCACTGACATCTATGTCATCAGGCCCGTAGCAGCATAATGAGTGGATTCAGGTATGATGATTCTACCTGAAATAAGTCACGCAGAAAAAGAAACATCATAAGATATCACTAATACACGGAATGTAAACTTGGCTACACAGGAACTGGATTACAAAACAGAACAGGGTCTCAAATTTAGAAAACCAACTTATGCTTGCTTAAGGGGAAAGGTGAGTTGGTGTGCTGCATAAAACCAGAGATTGATATGAGCACAGAGTATGTTCCTTAAGCCAAATATGGAATAAACAAGAGCTACTCCTTGCTCAACGAAATGGACTCAACACCCCATATTAAACGCCTAAGAATGTACCTGACTAGAAAGTATCTTAAAACCTATGGATTGCTATGTCTCCGAAAGAGAATCAAGCGTGTGTACAGGGGCATAAACGCAGCAGTGATAGGATTGGAGAGGTTCGGTGAGCAAATGAACACCCTTTGAAGTCATATTACATGGTACCCATTTCACGGGTCTCAACTCTCCAGGTTTAAGGGATTCTTCCTTCAGCTAAAACATGCATGTGGAACCCAGAGTATGATCAACCGTGTGATCGGGAGACGTGTTCAAATATGTCTCCGTTCTCGTCCCCTGGTACTCGGGTGCAACATTCCAGACGCTTTACTAACACTCTCCCGACTTGGAGAGTCAGTGCCTTTAACCTCCTGTTTGGCCCAGTTTGCAATTTCTGCGGAAGATGAACAGGAATAGGGAGAACCAATGAGAGACTAGCTGGAGGTGTCTGGACGGGCAAATTTAACTCTCATTTCCCACCAGGAAGAGGAATTAACCAAAGGCTCAGCGTGCCGTGCCGGAACCACATTAGGGCCTGAAGCAATCCTGCGGTGTTGCGGCCAGCTCACAAGAAAGCGAGTTGAAGAAAGGAGCTCAGGGGCACTGTAATTCACAAACCTGCAGAGTTATAAATGACAGCTATCGTCCAAAAATATACTGAAGTAAGGCTGCCAAGAGGACTTGAAAGCGGGGCCGAATTGCAGGAAACCGATTTCAGGAGGTAGACTGGAATTGCATTGAAAGCATAGGAAAAGAGGCAGAACGTCCACAATGATGCACTTGGCCAAAAAGGGCGTATGCGTTTTTTCCTGAATATATTCAGGAAAAAACGCATGCGCTCTTTTTGGCCAACCAAGCAAGCTTGCAAAGGAAATCTGCACTACAATGAAGTCTCACTTCCCCCCGGTCAAAAGGGCCATCTGAAAAAAGTGTAAAATCCAGAAAGGCAGGACAGGCCATGGAGAACTGGGAGCCTTGTTATGCTGATGGGCGGGATGTAAATTGCCAACAGCCACTCGGGAGAAGTGTATGGTGTTTCCTGAAACATCTAAAAAACAAAGCAACAGAGCCTAGGGCACTTCCACTTATGGTCCTATAGCTTAGGGAAATGAAAATCAAAAAGACACAGCCACCCCAAAGTTTGGGACGGCTCTGTTTACAAGAACCTCGTTTAGGGTACAAGTTCAATATCGCAGAAAGTGAAAAATGGATGAAGAAGTTGTGGTACTTACGTACAATGCAATATCACTCAGCAATGACATCTATGTCATCAGGCCCGTAGCAGCATAATGAGTGGATTCAGGTATGATGATTCTACCTGAAATAAGTCACGCAGAAAAAGAAACATCATAAGATATCACTAATACACGGAATGTAAACTTGGCTACACAGGAACTGGATTACAAAACAGAACAGGGTCTCAAATTTAGAAAACCAACTTATGCTTGCTTAAGGGGAAAGGTGAGTTGGGGTGCTGCATAAAACCAGAGATTGAAATGAGCACAGAGTAAGTTCCTTAAGCCAAATATGGAATAGACAAGAGCTACTCCTTGCTCAACGAAATGGACTCAACACCCCATATTAAACGCCTAAGAATGTACCTGACTTGTAAGTATCTTAAAACCTATGGATTGCTATGTCTCTGAAAGGGAATCAAGCGTGTGTACAGGGGCATAAACGCAGCAGTGATAGGATTGGAGAGGTTCGGTGAGCAAATGAACACCCTTTGAAGTCATATTGCATGGTACCCATTCCACGGGTCTCAACTCTCCAGGTTTAAGGGATTCTTCCTTCAGCTAAACCATGCATGTGGAACCCAGAGTATGATCAACCGTGTGATCGGGAGACGTCTTCAAATATGTCTCCGTTCTCGTCCCCTGGTACTCGGGTGCAACATTCCAGACGCTTTACTAACACTCTCCCGACTTGGAGAGTCAGTGCCTTTAACCTCCTGTTTGGCCCAGTTTGCAATTTCTGCGGAAGATGAACAGGAATAGGGAGAACCAATGAGAGACTAGCTGGAGGTGTCTGGACGGGCAAATTTAACTCTCATTTCCCACCAGGAAGAGGAATTAACCAAAGGCTCAGCGTGCCGTGCCGGAACCAGATTAGGGCCTGAAGCAATCCTGCGGTGTTGCGGCCAGCGCACAAGAAAGCGAGTTGAAGAAAGGAGCTCAGGGGCACTGTAATTCACAAACCTGCAGAGTTATAAATGACAGCTATCGTCCAAAAATATACTGAAGTAAGGCTGCCAAGAGGACTTGAAAGCGGGGCCGAATTGCAGGAAACCGATTTCAGGAGGTAGACTGGAATTGCATTGAAAGCATAGGAAAAGAGGCAGAACGTCCACAATGATGCACTTGGCCAAAAAGGGCGTATGCGTTTTTTCCTGAATATATTCAGGAAAAAACGCATGCGCTCTTTTTGGCCAACCAAGCAAGCTTGCAAAGGAAATCTGCACTACAATGAAGTCTCACTTCCCCCCGGTCAAAAGGGCCATCTGAAAAAAGTGTAAAATCCAGAAAGGCAGGACAGGCCATGGAGAACTGGGAGCCTTGTTATGCTGATGGGCGGGATGTAAATTGCCAACAGCCACTCGGGAGAAGTGTATGGTGTTTCCTGAAACATCTAAAAAACAAAGCAACAGAGCCTAGGGCACTTCCACTTATGGTCCTATAGCTTAGGGAAATGAAAATCAAAAAGACACAGCCACCCCAAAGTTTGGGACGGCTCTGTTTACAAGAACCTCGTTTAGGGTACAAGTTCAATATCGCAGAAAGTGAAAAATGGATGAAGAAGTTGTGGTACTTACGTACAATGCAATATCACTCAGCAATGACATCTATGTCATCAGGCCCGTAGCAGCATAATGAGTGGATTCAGGTATGATGATTCTACCTGAAATAAGTCACGCAGAAAAAGAAACATCATAAGATATCACTAATACACGGAATGTAAACTTGGCTACACAGGAACTGGATTACAAAACAGAACAGGGTCTCAAATTTAGAAAACCAACTTATGCTTGCTTAAGGGGAAAGGTGAGTTGGGGTGCTGCATAAAACCAGAGATTGAAATGAGCACAGAGTAAGTTCCTTAAGCCAAATATGGAATAGACAAGAGCTACTCCTTGCTCAACGAAATGGACTCAACACCCCATATTAAACGCCTAAGAATGTACCTGACTTGTAAGTATCTTAAAACCTATGGATTGCTATGTCTCTGAAAGGGAATCAAGCGTGTGTACAGGGGCATAAACGCAGCAGTGATAGGATTGGAGAGGTTCGGTGAGCAAATGAACACCCTTTGAAGTCATATTGCATGGTACCCATTCCACGGGTCTCAACTCTCCAGGTTTAAGGGATTCTTCCTTCAGCTAAACCATGCATGTGGAACCCAGAGTATGATCAACCGTGTGATCGGGAGACGTCTTCAAATATGTCTCCGTTCTCGTCCCCTGGTACTCGGGTGCAACATTCCAGATGCTTTACTAACACTCTCCCGACTTGGAGAGTCAGTTCCTTTAACCTCCTGTTTGGCCCAGTTTGCAATTTCTGCAGAAGATGAACAGGAATAGGGAGAACCAATGAGAGACTAGCTGGAGGTGTCTGGACGGGCAAATTTAACTCTCATTTCCCACCAGGAAGAGGAATTAACCAAAGGCTCAGCGTGCCGTGCCGGAACCAGATTAGGGCCTGAAGCAATCCTGCGGTGTTGCGGCCAGCGCACAAGAAAGCGAGTTGAAGAAAGGAGCTCAGGGGCACTGTAATTCACAAACCTGCAGAGTTATAAATGACAGCTATCGTCCAAAAATATACTGAAGTAAGGCTGCCAAGAGGACTTGAAAGCGGGGCAGAATTGCAGGAAACCGATTTCAGGAGGTAGACTGGAATTGCATTTAAAGCATAGGAAAAGAGGCAGAACGTCCACAATGATGCACTTGGACAAAAAGTTCGTATGCGTTTTTTCCTGAATATATTCAGGAAAAAACGCATGCGCCCTTTTTGGCCAACCAAGCAAGCTTGCAAAGGAAATCTGCACTACAATGAAGTCTCACTTCCCCCCGGTCAAAAGGGCCATCTGAAAAAAGTGTAAAATCCAGAAAGGCAGGACAGGCCATGGAGAACTGGGAGCCTTGTTATGCTGATGGGCGGGATGTAAATTGCCAACAGCCACTCGGGAGAAGTGTATGGTGTTTCCTGAAACATCTAAAAAACAAAGCAACAGAGCCTAGGGCACTTCCACTTATGGTCCTATAGCTTAGGGAAATGAAAATCAAAAAGACACAGCCACCCCAAAGTTTGGGACGGCTCTGTTTACAAGAACCTCCTTTACGGTACAAGTTCAATATCGCAGAAAGTGAAAAATGGATGAAGAAGTTGTGGTACTTACGTACAATGCAATATCATTCAGCAATGACATCTATGTCGTCAGGCCCGTAGCAGCATAATGAGTGGATTCAGGTATGATGATTCTACCTGAAATAAGTCACGCAGAAAAAGAAACATCATAAGATATCACTAATACACGAAATGTAAACTTGGCTACACAGGAACTGGATTACAAAACAGAACAGGGTCTCAAATTTAGAAAACCAACTTATGCTTGCTTAAGGGGAAAGGTGAGTTGGGGTGCTGCATAAAACCAGAGATTGAAATGAGCACAGAGTAAGTTCCTTAAGCCAAATATGGAATAGACAAGAGCTACTCCTTGCTCAACGAAATGGACTCAACACCCCATATTAAACGCCTAAGAATGTACCTGACTTGTAAGTATCTTAAAACCTATGGATTGCTATGTCTCTGAAAGGGAATCAAGCGTGTGTACAGGGGCATAAACGCAGCAGTGATAGGATTGGAGAGGTTCGGTGAGCAAACGAACACCCTTTGAAGTCATATTGCATGGTACCCATTCCACGGGTCTCAACTCTCCAGGTTTAAGGGATTCTTCCTTCAGCTAAACCATGCATGTGGAACCCAGAGTATGATCAACCGTGTGATCGGGAGACGTCTTCAAATATGTCTCCGTTCTCGTCCCCTGGTACTCGGGTGCAACATTCCAGACGCTTTACTAACACTCTCCCGACTTGGAGAGTCAGTGCCTTTAACCTCCTGTTTGGCCCAGTTTGCAATTTCTGCGGAAGATGAACAGGAATAGGGAGAACCAATGAGAGACTAGCTGGAGGTGTCTGGACGGGCAAATTTAACTCTCATTTCCCACCAGGAAGAGGAATTAACCAAAGGCTCAGCGTGCCGTTCCGGAACCAGATTAGGGCCTGAAGCAATCCTGCGGTGTTGCGGCCAGCGCACAAGAAAGCGAGTTGAAGAAAGGAGCTCAGGGGCACTGTAATTCACAAACCTGCAGAGTTATAAATGACAGCTATCGTCCAAAAATATACTGAAGTAAGGCTGCCAAGAGGACTTGAAAGCGGGGCCGAATTGCAGGAAACCGATTTCAGGAGGTAGACTGGAATTGCATTGAAAGCATAGGAAAAGAGGCAGAACGTCCACAATGATGCACTTGGCCAAAAAGGGCGTATGCGTTTTTTCCTGAATATATTCAGGAAAAAACGCATGCGCTCTTTTTGGCCAACCAAGCAAGCTTGCAAAGGAAATCTGCACTACAATGAAGTCTCACTTCCCCCCGGTCAAAAGGTCCATCTGAAAAAAGTGTAAAATCCAGAAAGGCAGGACAGGCCATGGAGAACTGGGAGCCTTGTTATGCTGATGGGCGGGATGTAAATTGCCAACAGCCACTCGGGAGAAGTGTATGGTGTTTCCTGAAACATCTAAAAAACAAAGCAACAGAGCCTAGGGCACTTCCACTTATGGTCCTATAGCTTAGGGAAATGAAAATCAAAAAGACACAGCCACCCCAAAGTTTGGGACGGCTCTGTTTACAAGAACCTCGTTTACGGTACAAGTTCAATATCGCAGAAAGTGAAAAATGGATGAAGAAGTTGTGGTACTTACGTACAATGCAATATCATTCAGCAATGACATCTATGTCATCAGGCCCGTAGCAGCATAATGAGTGGATTCAGGTATGATGATTCTACCTGAAATAAGTCACGCAGAAAAAGAAACATCATAAGATATCACTAATACACGGAATGTAAACTTGGCTACACAGGAACTGGATTACAAAACAGAACAGGGTCTCAAATTTAGAAAACCAACTTATGCTTGCTTAAGGGGAAAGGTGAGTTGGGGTGCTGCATAAAACCAGAGATTGAAATGAGCACAGAGTAAGTTCCTTAAGCCAAATATGGAATAGACAAGAGCTACTCCTTGCTCAACGAAATGGACTCAACACCCCATATTAAACGCCTAAGAATGTACCTGACTTGTAAGTATCTTAAAACCTATGGATTGCTATGTCTCTGAAAGGGAATCAAGCGTGTGTACAGGGGCATAAACGCAGCAGTGATAGGATTGGAGAGGTTCGGTGAGCAAATGAACACCCTTTGAAGTCATATTGCATGGTACCCATTCCACGGGTCTCAACTCTCCAGGTTTAAGGGATTCTTCCTTCAGCTAAACCATGCATGTGGAACCCAGAGTATGATCAACCGTGTGATCGGGAGACGTCTTCAAATATGTCTCCGTTCTCGTCCCCTGGTACTCGGGTGCAACATTCCAGACGCTTTACTAACACTCTCCCGACTTGGAGAGTCAGTGCCTTTAACCTCCTGTTTGGCCCAGTTTGCAATTTCTGCGGAAGATGAACAGGAATAGGGAGAACCAATGAGAGACTAGCTGGAGGTGTCTGGACGGGCAAATTTAACTCTCATTTCCCACCAGGAAGAGGAATTAACCAAAGGCTCAGCGTGCCGTGCCGGAACCAGATTAGGGCCTGAAGCAATCCTGCGGTGTTGCGGCCAGCGCACAAGAAAGCGAGTTGAAGAAAGGAGCTCAGGGGCACTGTAATTCACAAACCTGCAGAGTTATAAATGACAGCTATCGTCCAAAAATATACTGAAGTAAGGCTGCCAAGAGGACTTGAAAGCGGGGCAGAATTGCAGGAAACCGATTTCAGGAGGTAGACTGGAATTGCATTTAAAGCATAGGAAAAGAGGCAGAACGTCCACAATGATGCACTTGGCCAAAAAGGGCGTATGCGTTTTTTCCTGAATATATTCAGGAAAAAACGCATGCGCCCTTTTTGGCCAACCAAGCAAGCTTGCAAAGGAAATCTGCACTACAATGAAGTCTCACTTCCCCCCGGTCAAAAGGGCCATCTGAAAAAAGTGTAAAATCCAGAAAGGCAGGACAGGCCATGGAGAACTGGGAGCCTTGTTATGCTGATGGGCGGGATGCAAATTGCCAACAGCCACTCGGGAGAAGTGTATGGTGTTTCCTGAAACATATAAAAAACAAAGCAACAGAGCCTAGGGCACTTCCACTTATGGTCCTATAGCTTAGGGAAATGAAAAGCAAAAAGACACAGCCACCCCAAAGTTTGGGACGGCTCTGTTTACAAGAACCTCGTTTACGGTACAAGTTCAATATCGCAGAAAGTGAAAAATGGATGAAGAAGTTGTGGTACTTACGTACAATGCAATATCATTCAGCAATGACATCTATGTCATCAGGCCCGTAGCAGCATAATGAGTGGATTCAGGTATGATGATTCTACCTGAAATAAGTCACGCAGAAAAAGAAACATCATAAGATATCACTAATACACGGAATGTAAACTTGGCTACACAGGAACTGGATTACAAAACAGAACAGGGTCTCAAATTTAGAAAACCAACTTATGCTTGCTTAAGGGGAAAGGTGAGTTGGGGTGCTGCATAAAACCAGAGATTGAAATGAGCACAGAGTAAGTTCCTTAAGCCAAATATGGAATAGACAAGAGCTACTCCTTGCTCAACGAAATGGACTCAACACCCCATATTAAACGCCTAAGAATGTACCTGACTTGTAAGTATCTTAAAACCTATGCATTGCTATGTCTCTGAAAGGGAATCAAGCGTGTGTACAGGGGCATAAACGCAGCAGTGATAGGATTGGAGAGGTTCGGTGAGCAAATGAAGACCCTTTGAAGTCATATTGCATGGTACCCATTCCATGGGTCTCAACTCTCCAGGTTTAAGGGATTCTTCCTTCAGCTAAACCATGCATGTGGAACCCAGAGTATGATCAACCGTGTGATCGGGAGACGTCTTCAAATATGTCTCCGTTCTCGTCCCCTGGTACTCGGGTGCAACATTCCAGACGCTTTACTAACACTCTCCCGACTTGGAGAGTCAGTGCCTTTAACCTCCTGTTTGGCCCAGTTTGCAATTTCTGCGGAAGATGAACAGGAATAGGGAGAACCAATGAGAGACTAGCTGGAGGTGTCTGGACGGGCAAATTTAACTCTCATTTCCCACCAGGAAGAGGAATTAACCAAAGGCTCAGCGTGCCGTGCCGGAACCAGATTAGGGCCTGAAGGAATCCTGCGGTGTTCCGGCCAGCGCACAAGAAAGCGAGTTGAAGAAAGGAGCTCAGGGGCACTGTAATTCACAAACCTGCAGAGTTATAAATGACAGCTATCGTCCAAAAATATACTGAAGTAAGGCTGCCAAGAGGACTTGAAAGCGGGGCAGAATTGCAGGAAACCGATTTCAGGAGGTAGACTGGAATTGCATTTAAAGCATAGGAAAAGAGGCAGAACGTCCACAATGATGCACTTGGCCAAAAAGGGCGTATGCGTTTTTTCCTGAATATATTCAGGAAAAAACGCATGCGCCCTTTTTGGCCAACCAAGCAAGCTTGCAAAGGAAATCTGCACTACAATGAAGTCTCACTTCCCCCCGGTCAAAAGGGCCATCTGAAAAAAGTGTAAAATCCAGAAAGGCAGGACAGGCCATGGAGAACTGGGAGCCTTGTTATGCTGATGGGCGGGATGAAAATTGCCAACAGCCACTCGGGAGAAGTGTATGGTGTTTCCTGAAACATCTAAAAAACAAAGCAACAGAGCCTAGGGCACTTCCACTTATGGTCCTATAGCTTAGGGAAATGAAAATCAAAAAGACACAGCCACCCCAAAGTTTGGGACGGCTCTGTTTACAAGAACCTCCTTTACGGTACAAGTTCAATATCGCAGAAAGTGAAAAATGGATGAAGAAGTTGTGGTACTTACGTACAATGCAATATCACTCAGCACTGACATCTATGTCATCAGGCCCGTAGCAGCATAATGAGTGGATTCAGGTATGATGATTCTACCTGAAATAAGTCACACAGAAAAAGAAACATCATAAGATATCACTAATACACGGAATGTAAACTTGGCTACACAGGAACTGGATTACAAAACAGAACAGGGTCTCAAATTTAGAAAACCAACTTATGCTTGCTTAAGGGGAAAGGTGAGTTGGGGTGCTGCATAAAACCAGAGATTGATATGAGCACAGAGTAAATTCCTTAAGCCAAATATGGAATAGACAAGAGCTACACCTTGCTCAACGAAATGGACTCAACACCCCATATTAAACGCCTAAGAATGTACCTGACTAGTAAGTATCTTAAAACCTATGGATTGCGATGTCTCCGAAAGAGAATCAAGCGTGTGTACAGGGGCATAAACGCAGCAGTGATAGGATTGGAGAGGTTCGGTGAGCAAATGAAGACCCTTTGAAGTCATATTGCATGGTACCCATTCCACGGGTCACAACTCTCCAGGTTTAAGGGATTCTTCCTTCAGCTAAAACATGCATGTGGAACCCAGAGTATGATCAACCGTGTGATCGGGAGACGTGTTCAAATATGTCTCCGTTCTCGTCCCCTGGTACTCGGGTGCAACATTCCAGACGCTTTACTAACACTCTCCCGACTTGGAGAGTCAGTGCCTTTAACCTCCTGTTTGGCCCAGTTTGCAATTTCTGCGGAAGATGAACAGGAATAGGGAGAACCAATGAGAGACTAGCTGGAGGTGTCTGGACGGGCAAATTTAACTCTCATTTCCCACCAGGAAGAGGAATTAACCAAAGGCTCAGCGTGCCATGCCGGAACCAGATTAGGGCCTGAAGCAATCCTGCGGTGTTGCGGCCAGCTCACAAGAAAGCGAGTTGAAGAAAGGAGCTCAGGGGCACTGTAATTCACAAACCTGCAGAGTTATAAATGACAGCTATCGTCCAAAAATATACTGAAGTAAGGCTGCCAAGAGGACTTGAAAGCGGGGCAGAATTGCAGGAAACCGATTTCAGGAGGTAGACTGGAATTGCATTGAAAGCATAGGAAAAGAGGCAGAACGTCCACAATGATGCACTTGGCCAAAAAGGGCGTATGCGTTTTTTCCTGAATATATTCAGGAAAAAACGCATGCGCTCTTTTTGGCCAACCAAGCAAGCTTGCAAAGGAAATCTGCACTACAATGAAGTCTCACTTCCCCCCGGTCAAAAGGGCCATCTCAAAAAAGTGTAAAATCCAGAAAGGCAGGACAGGCCATGGAGAACTGGGAGCCTTGTTATGCTGATGGGCGGGATGAAAATTGCCAACAGCCACTCGGGAGAAGTGTATGGTGTTTCCTGAAACATCTAAAAAACAAAGCAACAGAGCCTAGGGCACTTCCACTTATGGTCCTATAGCTTAGGGAAATGAAAATCAAAAAGACACAGCCACCCCAAAGTTTGGGACGGCTCTGTTTACAAGAACCTCGTTTACAGTACAAGTTCAATATCGCAGAAAGTGAAAAATGGATGAAGAAGTTGTGGTACTTACGTACAATGCAATATCACTCAGCAATGACATCTATGTCATCAGGCCCGTAGCAGCATAATGAGTGGATTCAGGTATGATGATTCTACCTGAAATAAGTCACGCAGAAAAAGAAACATCATAAGATATCACTAATACACGGAATGTAAACTTGGCTACACAGGAACTGGATTACAAAACAGAACAGGGTCTCAAATTTAGAAAACCAACTTATGCTTGCTTAAGGGGAAAGGTGAGTTGGGGTACTGCATAAAACCAGAGATTGAAATGAGCACAGAGTAAATTCCTTAAGCCAAATATGGAATAGACAAGAGCTACACCTTGCTCAACGAAATGGACTCAACACCCCATATTAAACGCCTAAGAATGTACCTGACTAGTAAGTATCTTAAAACCTATGGATTGCTATGTCTCCGAAAGGGAATCAAGCGTGTGTACAGGGGCATAAACGCAGCAGTGATAGGATTGGAGAGGTTCGGTGAGCAAATGAAGACCCTTTGAAGTCATATTGCATGGTACCCATTCCACGGGTCACAACTCTCCAGGTTTAAGGGATTCTTCCTTCAGCTAAAACATGCATGTGGAACCCAGAGTATGATCAACCGTGTGATCGGGAGACGTGTTCAAATATGTCTCCGTTCTCGTCCCCTGGTACTCGGGTGCAACATTCCAGACGCTTTACTAACACTCTCCCGACTTGGAGAGTCAGTGCCTTTAACCTCCTGTTTGGCCCAGTTTGCAATTTCTGCGGAAGATGAACAGGAATAGGGAGAACCAATGAGAGACTAGCTGGAGGTGTCTGGACGGGCAAATTTAACTCTCATTTCCCACCAGGAAGAGGAATTAACCAAAGGCTCAGCGTGCCATGCCGGAACCAGATTAGGGCCTGAAGCAATCCTGCGGTGTTGCGGCCAGCTCACAAGAAAGCGAGTTGAAGAAAGGAGCTCAGGGGCACTGTAATTCACAAACCTGCAGAGTTATAAATGACAGCTATCGTCCAAAAATATACTGAAGTAAGGCTGCCAAGAGGACTTGAAAGCGGGGCAGAATTGCAGGAAACCGATTTCAGGAGGTAGACTGGAATTGCATTGAAAGCATAGGAAAAGAGGCAGAACGTCCACAATGATGCACTTGGCCAAAAAGGGCGTATGCGTTTTTTCCTGAATATATTCAGGAAAAAACGCATGCGCTCTTTTTGGCCAACCAAGCAAGCTTGCAAAGGAAATCTGCACTACAATGAAGTCTCACTTCCCCCCGGTCAAAAGGGCCATCTCAAAAAAGTGTAAAATCCAGAAAGGCAGGACAGGCCATGGAGAACTGGGAGCCTTGTTATGCTGATGGGCGGGATGAAAATTGCCAACAGCCACTCGGGAGAAGTGTATGGTGTTTCCTGAAACATCTAAAAAACAAAGCAACAGAGCCTAGGGCACTTCCACTTATGGTCCTATAGCTTAGGGAAATGAAAATCAAAAAGACACAGCCACCCCAAAGTTTGGGACGGCTCTGTTTACAAGAACCTCGTTTACAGTACAAGTTCAATATCGCAGAAAGTGAAAAATGGATGAAGAAGTTGTGGTACTTACGTACAATGCAATATCACTCAGCAATGACATCTATGTCATCAGGCCCGTAGCAGCATAATGAGTGGATTCAGGTATGATGATTCTACCTGAAATAAGTCACGCAGAAAAAGAAACATCATAAGATATCACTAATACACGGAATGTAAACTTGGCTACACAGGAACTGGATTACAAAACAGAACAGGGTCTCAAATTTAGAAAACCAACTTATGCTTGCTTAAGGGGAAAGGTGAGTTGGGGTACTGCATAAAACCAGAGATTGAAATGAGCACAGAGTAAATTCCTTAAGCCAAATATGGAATAGACAAGAGCTACACCTTGCTCAACGAAATGGACTCAACACCCCATATTAAACGCCTAAGAATGTACCTGACTAGTAAGTATCTTAAAACCTATGGATTGCTATGTCTCCGAAAGGGAATCAAGCGTGTGTACAGGGGCATAAACGCAGCAGTGATAGGATTGGAGAGGTTCGGTGAGCAAATGAAGACCCTTTGAAGTCATATTGCATGGTACCCATTCCACGGGTCACAACTCTCCAGGTTTAAGGGATTCTTCCTTCAGCTAAAACATGCATGTGGAACCCAGAGTATGATCAACCGTGTGATCGGGAGACGTGTTCAAATATGTCTCCGTTCTCGTCCCCTGGTACTCGGGTGCAACATTCCAGACGCTTTACTAACACTCTCCCGACTTGGAGAGTCAGTGCCTTTAACCTCCTGTTTGGCCCAGTTTGCAATTTCTGCGGAAGATGAACAGGAATAGGGAGAACCAATGAGAGACTAGCTGGAGGTGTCTGGACGGGCAAATTTAACTCTCATTTCCCACCAGGAAGAGGAATTAACCAAAGGCTCAGCGTGCCGTGCCGGAACCAGATTAGGGCCTGAAGCAATCCTGCGGTGTTGCGGCCAGCTCACAAGAAAGCGAGTTGAAGAAAGGAGCTCAGGGGCACTGTAATTCACAAACCTGCAGAGTTATAAATGACAGCTATCGTCCAAAAATATACTGAAGTAAGGCTGCCAAGAGGACTTAAAAGCGGGGCCGAATTGCAGGAAACCGATTTCAGGAGGTAGACTGGAATTGCATTGAAAGCATAGGAAAAGAGGCAGAACGTCCACAATGATGCACTTGGCCAAAAAGGGCGTATGCGTTTTTTCCTGAATATATTCAGGAAAAAACGCATGCGCTCTTTTTGGCCAACCAAGCAAGCTTGCAAAGGAAATCTGCACTACAATGAAGTCTCACTTCCCCCCGGTCAAAAGGTCCATCTGAAAAAAGTGTAAAATCCAGAAAGGCAGGACAGGCCATGGAGAACTGGGAGCCTTGTTATGCTGATGGGCGGGATGTAAATTGCCAACAGCCACTCGGGAGAAGTGTATGGTGTTTCCTGAAACATCTAAAAAACAAAGCAACAGAGCCTGGGGCACTTCCACTTATGGTCCTATAGATTAGGGAAATGAAAATCAAAAAGACACAGCCACCACAAAGTTTGGGGCGGCTCTGTTTACAAGAACCTCGTTTACGGTACAAGTTCAATATCGCAGAAAGTGAAAAATGGATGAAGAAGTTGTGGTACTTACGTACAATGCAATATCACTCAGCACTGACATCTATGTCATCAGGCCCGTAGCAGCATAATGAGTGCATTCAGGTATGATGATTCTACCTGAAATAAGTCACGCAGAAAAAGAAACATCATAAGATATCACTAATACACGGAATGTAAACTTGGCTACACAGGAACTGGATTACAAAACAGAACAGGGTCTCAAATTTAGAAAACCAACTTATGCTGGCTTAAGGGGAAAGGTGAGTTGGGGTACTGCATAAAACCAGAGATTGAAATGAGCACAGAGTAAATTCCTTAAGCCAAATATGGAATAGACAAGAGCTACACCTTGCTCAACGAAATGGACTCAACACCCCATATTAAACGCCTAAGAATGTACCTGACTAGTAAGTATCTTAAAACCTATGGATTGCTATGTCTCCGAAAGGGAATCAAGCGTGTGTACAGGGGCATAAACGCAGCAGTGATAGGATTGGAGAGGTTCGGTGAGCAAATGAAGACCCTTCGAAGTCATATTGCATGGTACCCATTCCACGGGTCACAACTCTCCAGGTTTAAGGGATTCTTCCTTCAGCTAAAACATGCATGTGGAACCCAGAGTATGATCAACCGTGTGATCGGGAGACGTGTTCAAATATGTCTCCGTTCTCGTCCCCTGGTACTCGGGTGCAACATTCCAGACGCTTTACTAACACTCTCCCGACTTGGAGAGTCAGTGCCTTTAACCTCCTGTTTGGCCCAGTTTGCAATTTCTGCGGAAGATGAACAGGAATAGGGAGAACCAATGAGAGACTAGCTGGAGGTGTCTGGACGGGCAAATTTAACTCTCATTTCCCACCAGGAAGAGGAATTAACCAAAGGCTCAGCGTGCCATGCTGGAACCAGATTAGGGCCTGAAGCAATCCTGCGGTGTTGCGGCCAGCTCACAAGAAAGCGAGTTGAAGAAAGGAGCTCAGGGGCACTGTAATTCACAAACCTGCAGAGTTATAAATGACAGCTATCGTCCAAAAATATACTGAAGTAAGGCTGCCAAGAGGACTTGAAAGCGGGGCCGAATTGCAGGAAACCGATTTCAGGAGGTAGACTGGAATTGCATTGAAAGCATAGGAAAAGAGGCAGAACGTCCACAATGATGCACTTGGCCAAAAAGTGCGTATGCGTTTTTTCCTGAATATATTCAGGAAAAAACGCATGCGCCCTTTTTGGCCAACCAAGCAAGCTTGCAAAGGAAATCTGCACTACAATGAAGTCTCACTTCCCCCCGGTCAAAAGGGCCATCTGAAAAAAGTGTAAAACCCAGAAAGGCAGGACAGGCCATGGAGAACTGGGAGCCTTGTTATGCTGATGGGCGGGATGTAAATTGCCAAGAGCCACTCGGGAGAAGTGTATGGTGTTTCCTGAAACATCTAAAAAACAAAGCAACAGAGCCTAGGGCACTTCCACTTATGGTCCTATAGCTTAGGGAAATGAAAATCAAAAAGACACAGCCACCCCAAAGTTTGGGACGGCTCTGTTTACAAGAACCTCGTTTACGGTACAAGTTCAATATCGCAGAAAGTGAAAAATGGATGAAGAAGTTGTGGTACTTACGTACAATGCAATATCATTCAGCAATGACATCTATGTCATCAGGCCCGTAGCAGCATAATGAGTGGATTCAGGTATGATGATTCTACCTGAAATAAGTCACGCAGAAAAAGAAACATCATAAGATATCACTAATACACGGAATGTAAACTTGGCTACACAGGAACTGGATTACAAAACAGAACAGGGTCTCAAATTTAGAAAACCAACTTATGCTTGCTTAAGGGGAAAGGTGAGTTGGGGTGCTGCATAAAACCAGAGATTGAAATGAGCACAGAGTAAGTTCCTTAAGCCAAATATGGAATAGACAAGAGCTACTCCTTGCTCAACGAAATGGACTCAACACCCCATATTAAACGCCTAAGAATGTACCTGACTTGTAAGTATCTTAAAACCTATGGATTGCTATGTCTCTGAAAGGGAATCAAGCGTGTGTACAGGGGCATAAACGCAGCAGTGATAGGATTGGAGAGGTTCGGTGAGCAAATGAACACCCTTTGAAGTCATATTGCATGGTACCCATTCCACGGGTCTCAACTCTCCAGGTTTAAGGGATTCTTCCTTCAGCTAAACCATGCATGTGGAACCCAGAGTATGATCAACCGTGTGATCGGGAGACGTGTTCAAATATGTCTCCGTTCTCGTCCCCTGGTACTCGGGTGCAACATTCCAGACGCTTTACTAACACTCTCCCGACTTGGAGAGTCAGTGCCTTTAACCTCCTGTTTGGCCCAGTTTGCAATTTCTGCGGAAGATGAACAGGAATAGGGAGAACCAATGAGAGACTAGCTGGAGGTGTCTGGACGGGCAAATTTAACTCTCATTTCCCACCAGGAAGAGGAATTAACCAAAGGCTCAGCGTGCCGTGCCGGAACCAGATTAGGGCCTGAAGCAATCCTGCGGTGTTGCGGCCAGCGCACAAGAAAGCGAGTTGAAGAAAGGAGCTCAGGGGCACTGTAATTCACAAACCTGCAGAGTTATAAATGACAGCTATCGTCCAAAAATATACTGAAGTAAGGCTGCCAAAGGACTTGAAAGCGGGGCAGAATTGCAGGAAACCGATTTCAGGAGGTAGACTGGAATTGCATTTAAAGCATAGGAAAAGAGGCAGAACGTCCACAATGATGCACTTGGCCAAAAAGTGCGTATGCGTTTTTTCCTGAAAATATTCAGGAAAAAACGCATGCGCCCTTTTTGGCCAACCAAGCAAGCTTGCAAAGGAAATCTGCACTACAATGAAGTCTCACTTCCCCCCGGTCAAAAGGGCCATCTGAAAAAAGTGTAAAATCCAGAAAGGCAGGACAGGCCATGGAGAACTGGGAGCCTTGTTATGCTGATGGGTGGGATGTAAATTACCAACAGCCACTCGGGAGAAGTGTATGGTGTTTCCTGAAACATCTAAAAAACAAAGCAACAGAGCCTAGGGCACTTCCACTTATGGTCCTATAGATTAGGGAAATGAAAATCAAAAAGACACAGCCACCACAAAGTTTGGGACGGCTCTGTTTACAAGAACCTCCTTTACGGTACAAGTTCAATATCGCAGAAAGTGAAAAATGGATGAAGAAGTTGTGGTACTTACGTACAATGCAATATCACTCAGCACTGACATCTATGTCATCAGGCCCGTAGCAGCATAATGAGTGGATTCAGGTATGATGATTCTACCTGAAATAAGTCACGCAGAAAAAGAAACATCATAAGATATCACTAATACACGGAATGTAAACTTGGCTACACAGGAACTGGATTACAAAACAGAACAGGGTCTCAAATTTAGAAAACCAACTTATGCTTGCTTAAGGGGAAAGGTGAGTTGGGGTGCTGCATAAAACCAGAGATTGATATGAGCACAGAGTATGTTCCTTAAGCCAAATATGGAATAAACAAGAGCTACTCCTTGCTCAACGAAATGGACTCAACACCCCATATTAAACGCCTAAGAATGTACCTGACTAGAAAGTATCTTAAAACCTATGGATTGCTATGTCTCCGAAAGAGAATCAAGCGTGTGTACAGGGGCATAAACGCAGCAGTGATAGGATTGGAGAGGTTCGGTGAGCAAATGAACACCCTTTGAAGTCATATTACATGGTACCCATTTCACGGGTCTCAACTCTCCAGGTTTAAGGGATTCTTCCTTCAGCTAAAACATGCATGTGGAACCCAGAGTATGATCAACCGTGTGATCGGGAGACGTGTTCAAATATGTCTCCGTTCTCGTCCCCTGGTACTCGGGTGCAACATTCCAGACGCTTTACTAACACTCTCCCGACTTGGAGAGTCAGTGCCTTTAACCTCCTGTTTGGCCCAGTTTGCAATTTCTGCGGAAGATGAACAGGAATAGGGAGAACCAATGAGAGACTAGCTGGAGGTGTCTGGACGGGCAAATTTAACTCTCATTTCCCACCAGGAAGAGGAATTAACCAAAGGCTCAGCGTGCCGTGCCGGAACCACATTAGGGCCTGAAGCAATCCTGCGGTGTTGCGGCCAGCTCACAAGAAAGCGAGTTGAAGAAAGGAGCTCAGGGGCACTGTAATTCACAAACCTGCAGAGTTATAAATGACAGCTATCGTCCAAAAATATACTGAAGTAAGGCTGCCAAGAGGACTTGAAAGCGGGGCCGAATTGCAGGAAACCGATTTCAGGAGGTAGACTGGAATTGCATTGAAAGCATAGGAAAAGAGGCAGAACGTCCACAATGATGCACTTGGCCAAAAAGGGCGTATGCGTTTTTTCCTGAATATATTCAGGAAAAAACGCATGCGCCCTTTTTGGCCAACCAAGCAAGCTTGCAAAGGAAATCTGCACTACAATGAAGTCTCACTTCCCCCCGGTCAAAAGGGCCATCTGAAAAAAGTGTAAAATCCAGAAAGGCAGGACAGGCCATGGAGAACTGGGAGCCTTGTTATGCTGATGGGCGGGATGTAAATTGCCAACAGCCACTCGGGAGAAGTGTATGGTGTTTCCTGAAACATCTAAAAAACAAAGCAACAGAGCCTAGGGCACTTCCACTTATGGTCCTATAGCTTAGGGAAATGAAAATCAAAAAGACACAGCCACCCCAAAGTTTGGGACGGCTCTGTTTACAAGAACCTCGTTTACGGTACAAGTTCAATATCGCAGAAAGTGAAAAATGGATGAAGAAGTTGTGGTACTTACGTACAATGCAATATCACTCAGCAATGACATCTATGTCATCAGGCCCGTAGCAGCATAATGAGTGGATTCAGGTATGATGATTCTACCTGAAATAAGTCACGCAGAAAAAGAAACATCATAAGATATCACTAATACACGGAATGTAAACTTGGCTACACAGGAACTGGATTACAAAACAGAACAGGGTCTCAAATTTAGAAAACCAACTTATGCTTGCTTAAGGGGAAAGGTGAGTTGGGGTGCTGCATAAAACCAGAGATTGAAATGAGCACAGAGTAAGTTCCTTAAGCCAAATATGGAATAGACAAGAGCTACTCCTTGCTCAACGAAATGGACTCAACACCCCATATTAAACGCCTAAGAATGTACCTGACTTGTAAGTATCTTAAAACCTATGGATTGCTATGTCTCTGAAAGGGAATCAAGCGTGTGTACAGGGGCATAAACGCAGCAGTGATAGGATTGGAGAGTTTCGGTGAGCAAATGAAGACCCTTTGAAGTCATATTGCATGGTACCCATTCCATGGGTCTCAACTCTCCAGGTTTAAGGGATTCTTCCTTCAGCTAAACCATGCATGTGGAACCCAGAGTATGATCAACCGTGTGATCGGGAGACGTCTTCAAATATGTCTCCGTTCTCGTCCCCTGGTACTCGGGTGCAACATTCCAGACGCTTTACTAACACTCTCCCGACTTGGAGAGTCAGTGCCTTTAACCTCCTGTTTGGCCCAGTTTGCAATTTCTGCGGAAGATGAACAGGAATAGGGAGAACCAATGAGAGACTAGCTGGAGGTGTCTGGACGGGCAAATTTAACTCTCATTTCCCACCAGGAAGAGGAATTAACCAAAGGCTCAGCGTGCCGTGCCAGAACCACATTAGGGCCTGAAGCAATCCTGCGGTGTTGCGGCCAGCGCACAAGAAAGCGAGTTGAAGAAAGGAGCTCAGGGGCACTGTAATTCACAAACCTGCAGAGTTATAAATGACAGCTATCGTCCAAAAATATACTGAAGTAAGGCTGCCAAGAGGACTTGAAAGCGGGGCAGAATTGCAGGAAACCGATTTCAGGAGGTAGACTGGAATTGCATTGAAAGCATAGGAAAAGAGGCAGAACGTCCACAATGATGCACTTGGCCAAAAAGGGCGTATGCGTTTTTTCCTGAATATATTCAGGAAAAAACGCATGCGCCCTTTTTGGCCAACCAAGCAAGCTTGCAAAGGAAATCTGCACTACAATGAAGTCTCACTTCCCCCCGGTCAAAAGGGCCATCTGAAAAAACTGTAAAATCCAGAAAGGCAGGACAGGCCATGGAGAACTGGGAGCCTTGTTATGCTGATGGGCGGGATGCAAATTGCCAACAGCCACTCGGGAGAAGTGTATGGTGTTTCCTGAAACATCTAAAAAACAAAGCAACAGAGCCTAGGGCACTTCCACTTATGGTCCTATAGATTAGGGAAATGAAAATCAAAAAGACACAGCCACCACAAAGTTTGGGACGGCTCTGTTTACAAGAACCTCCTTTACGGTACAAGTTCAATATCGCAGAAAGTGAAAAATGGATGAAGAAGTTGTGGTACTTACGTACAATGCAATATCACTCAGCACTGACATCTATGTCATCAGGCCCGTAGCAGCATAATGAGTGGATTCAGGTATGATGATTCTACCTGAAATAAGTCACGCAGAAAAAGAAACATCATAAGATATCACTAATACACGGAATGTAAACTTGGCTACACAGGAACTGGATTACAAAACAGAACAGGGTCTCAAATTTAGAAAACCAACTTATGCTTGCTTAAGGGGAAAGGTGAGTTGGGGTGCTGCATAAAACCAGAGATTGATATGAGCACAGAGTATGTTCCTTAAGCCAAATATGGAATAAACAAGAGCTACTCCTTGCTCAACGAAATGGACTCAACACCCCATATTAAACGCCTAAGAATGTACCTGACTAGAAAGTATCTTAAAACCTATGGATTGCGATGTCTCCGAAAGAGAATCAAGCGTGTGTACAGGGGCATAAACGCAGCAGTGATAGGATTGGAGAGATTCGGTGAGCAAATGAACACCCTTTGAAGTCATATTACATGGTACCCATTTCACGGGTCTCAACTCTCCAGGTTTAAGGGATTCTTCCTTCAGCTAAAACATGCATGTGGAACCCAGAGTATGATCAACCGTGTGATCGGGAGACGTGTTCAAATATGTCTCCGTTCTCGTCCCCTGCTACTCGGGTGCAACATTCCAGATGCTTTACTAACACTCTCCCGACTTGGAGAGTCAGTGCCTTTAACCTCCTGTTTGGCCTAGTTTGCAATTTCTTCGGAAGATGAACAGGAATAGGGAGAACCAATGAGAGACTAGCTGGAGGTGTCTGGACGGGCAAATTTAACTCTCATTTCCCACCAGGAAGAGGAATTAACCAAAGGCTCAGCGTGCCGTGCCGGAACCAGATTAGGGCCTGAAGCAATCCTGCGGTGTTGCGGCCAGCTCACAAGAAAGCGAGTTGAAGAAAGGAGCTCAGGGGCACTGTAATTCACAAACCTGCAGAGTTATAAATGACAGCTATTGTCCAAAAATATACTGAAGTAAGACTGCCAAGAGGACTTGAAAGCGGGGCCGAATTGCAGGAAACCGATTTCAGGAGGTAGACTGGAATTGCATTGAAAGCATAGGAAAAGAGGCAGAACGTCCACAATGATGCACTTGGCCAAAAAGGGCGTATGCGTTTTTTCCTGAATATATTCAGGAAAAAACGCATACGCCCTTTTTGGCCAACCAAGCAAGCTTGCAAAGGAAATCTACACTACAATGAAGTCTCACTTCCCCCCGGTCAAAAGGGCCATCTGAAAAAAGTGTAAAATCCAGAAAGGCAGGACAGGCCATGGAGAACTGGGAGCCTTGTTATGCTGATGGGCGGGATGTAAATTGCCAACAGCCACTCGGGAGAAGTGTATGGTGTTTCCTGAAACATCTAAAAAACAAAGCAACAGAGCCTAGGGCACTTCCACTTATGGTCCTATAGCTTAGGGAAATGAAAATCAAAAAGACACAGCCACCCCAAAGTTTGGGACGGCTCTGTTTACAAGAACCTCGTTTACGGTACAAGTTCAATATCGCAGAAAGTGAAAAATGGATGAAGAAGTTGTGGTACTTACGTACAATGCAATATCACTCAGCAATGACATCTATGTCATCAGGCCCGTAGCAGCATAATGAGTGGATTCAGGTATGATGATTCTACCTGAAATAAGTCACGCAGAAAAAGAAACATCATAAGATATCACTAATACACGGAATGTAAACTTGGCTACACAGGAACTGGATTACAAAACAGAACAGGGTCTCAAATTTAGAAAACCAACTTATGCTTGCTTAAGGGGAAAGGTGAGTTGGGGTGCTGCATAAAACCAGAGATTGATATGAGCACAGAGTATGTTCCTTAAGCCAAATATGGAATAAACAAGAGCTACTCCTTGCTCAACGAAATGGACTCAACACCCCATATTAAACGCCTAAGAATGTACCTGACTTGTAAGTATCTTAAAACCTATGGATTGCTATGTCTCCGAAAGGGAATCAAGCGTGTGTACAGGGGCATAAACGCAGCAGTGATAGGATTGGAGAGGTTCGGTGAGCAAATGAACACCCTTTGAAGTCATATTGCATGGTACCCATTCCACGGGTCTCAACTCTCCAGGTTTAAGGGATTCTTCCTTCAGCTAAACCATGCATGTGGAACCCAGAGTATGATCAACCGTGTGATCGGGAGACGTCTTCAAATATGTCTCCGTTCTCGTCCCCTGGTACTCGGGTGCAACATTCCAGACGCTTTACTAACACTCTCCCGACTTGGAGAGTCAGTGCCTTTAACCTCCTGTTTGGCCCAGTTTGCAATTTCTGCGGAAGATGAACAGGAATAGGGACTACCAATGAGAGACTAGCTGGAGGTGTCTGGACGGGCAAATTTAACTCTCATTTCCCACCAGGAAGAGGAATTAACCAAAGGCTCAGCGTGCCGTGCCGGAACCAGATTAGGGCCTGAAGCAATCCTGCGGTGTTGCGGCCAGCGCACAAGAAAGCGAGTTGAAGAAAGGAGCTCAGGGGCACTGTAATTCACAAACCTGCAGAGTTATAAATGACAGCTATCGTCCAAAAATATACTGAAGTAAGGCTGCCAAGAGGACTTGAAAGCAGGGCCGAATTGCAGGAAACCGATTTCAGGAGGTAGACTGGAATTGCATTTAAAGCATAGGAAAAGAGGCAGAACGTCCACAATGATGCACTTGGCCAAAAAGGGCGTATGCGTTTTTTCCTGAATATATTCAGGAAAAAACGCATGCGCCCTTTTTGGCCAACCAAGCAAGCTTGCAAAGGAAATCTGCACTACAATGAAGTCTCACTTCCCCCCGGTCATAAGGGCCATCTGAAAAAAGTGTAAAATCCAGAAAGGCAGGACAGGCCATGGAGAACTGGGAACCTTGTTATGCTGATGGGCGGGATGAAAATTGCCAACAGCCACTCGGGAGAAGTGTATGGTGTTTCCTGAAACATCTAAAAAACAAAGCAACAGAGCCTAGGGCACTTCCACTTATGGTCCTATAGCTTAGGGAAATGAAAATCAAAAAGACACAGCCACCCGAAAGTTTGGGACGGCTCTGTTTACAAGAACCTCGTTTACGGTACAAGTTCAATATCGCAGAAAGTGAAAAATGGATGAAGAAGCTGTGGTACTTACGTACAATGCAATATCACTCAGCAATGACATCTATGTCATCAGGCCCGTAGCAGCATAATGAGTGGATTCAGGTATGATGATTCTACCTGAAATAAGTCACACAGAAAAAGAAACATCATAAGATATCACTAATACACGGAATGTAAACTTGGCTACACAGGAACTGGATTACAAAACAGAATAGGGTCTCAAATTTAGAAAACCAACTTATGCTTGCTTAAGGGGAAAGGTGAGTTGGGGTACTGCATAAAACCAGAGATTGAAATGAGCACAGAGTAAATTCCTTAAGCCAAATATGGAATAGACAAGAGCTACACCTTGCTCAACGAAATGGACTCAACACCCCATATTAAACGCCTAAGAATGTACCTGACTAGTAAGTATCTTAAAACCTATGGATTGCTATGTCTCCGAAACGGAATCAAGCATGTGTACAGGGGCATAAACGCAGCAGTGATAGGATTGGAGAGGTTCGGTGAGCAAATGAAGACCCTTCGAAGTCATATTGCATTGTACCCATTCCACGGGTCAAAACTCTCCAGGTTTAAGGGATTCTTCCTTCAGCTAAAACATGCATGTGGAACCCAGAGTATGATCAACCGTGTGATCGGGAGACGTGTTCAAATATGTCTCCATTCTCGTCCCCTGGTACTCGGGTGCAACATTCCAGACGCTTTACTAACACTCTCCCGACTTGGAGAGTCAGTGCCTTTAACCTCCTGTTTGGCCCAGTTTGCAATTTCTGCGGAAGATGAACAGGAATAGGGAGAACCAATGAGAGACTAGCTGGAGGTGTCTGGACGGGCAAATTTAACTCTCATTTCCCACCAGGAAGAGGAATTAACCAAAGGCTCAGCGTGCCGTGCCGGAACCAGATTAGGGCCTGAAGCAATCCTGCGGTGTTGCGGCCAGCGCACAAGAAAGCGAGTTGAAGAAAGGAGCTCAGGGGCACTGTAATTCACAAACCTGCAGAGTTATAAATGACAGCTATCGTCCAAAAATATACTGAAGTAAGGCTGCCAAGAGGACTTGAAAGCGGGGCAGAATTGCAGGAAACCGATTTCAGGAGGTAGACTGGAATTGCATTTAAAGCATAGGAAAAGAGGCAGAACGTCCACAATGATGCACTTGGCCAAAAAGGGCGTATGCGTTTTTTCCTGAATATATTCAGGAAAAAACGCATGCGCCCTTTTTGGCCAACCAAGCAAGCTTGCAAAGGAAATCTGCACTACAATGAAGTCTCACTTCCCCCCGGTCAAAAGGGCCATCTGAAAAAAGTGTAAAATCCAGAAAGGCAGGACAGGCCATGGAGAACTGGGAGCCTTGTTATGCTGATGGGCGGGATGCAAATTGCCAACAGCCACTCGGGAGAAGTGTATGGTGTTTCCTGAAACATCTAAAAAACAAAGCAACAGAGCCTAGGGCACTTCCACTTATGGTCCTATAGATTAGGGACATGAAAATCAAAAAGACACAGCCACCACAAAGTTTGGGACGGCTCTGTTTACAAGAACCTCCTTTACGGTACAAGTTCAATATCGCAGAAAGTGAAAAATGGATGAAGAAGTTGTGGTACTTACGTACAATGCAATATCACTCAGCACTGACATCTATGTCATCAGGCCCGTAGCAGCATAATGAGTGGATTCAGGTATGATGATTCTACCTGAAATAAGTCACGCAGAAAAAGAAACATCATAAGATATCACTAATACACGGAATGTAAACTTGGCTACACAGGAACTGGATTACAAAACAGAACAGGGTCTCAAATTTAGAAAACCAACTTATGCTTGCTTAAGGGGAAAGGTGAGTTGGGGTGCTGCATAAAACCAGAGATTGATATGAGCACAGAGTATGTTCCTTAAGCCAAATATGGAATAAACAAGAGCTACTCCTTGCTCAACGAAATGGACTCAACACCCCATATTAAACGCCTAAGAATGTACCTGACTTGTAAGTATCTTAAAACCTATGGATTGCTATGTCTCCGAAAGGGAATCAAGCGTGTGTACAGGGGCATAAACGCAGCAGTGATAGGATTGGAGAGGTTCGGTGAGCAAATGAACACCCTTTGAAGTCATATTGCATGGTACCCATTCCACGGGTCTCAACTCTCCAGGTTTAAGGGATTCTTCCTTCAGCTAAACCATGCATGTGGAACCCAGAGTATGATCAACCGTGTGATCGGGAGACGTCTTCAAATATGTCTCCGTTCTCGTCCCCTGGTACTCGGGTGCAACATTCCAGACGCTTTACTAACACTCTCCCGACTTGGAGAGTCAGTGCCTTTAACCTCCTGTTTGGCCCAGTTTGCAATTTCTGCGGAAGATGAACAGGAATAGGGAGAACCAATGAGAGACTAGCTGGAGGTGTCTGGACGGGCAAATTTAACTCTCATTTCCCACCAGGAAGAGGAATTAACCAAAGGCTCAGCGTGCCGTGCCGGAACCAGATTAGGGCCTGAAGCAATCCTGCGGTGTTGCGGCCAGCGCACAAGAAAGCGAGTTGAAGAAAGGAGCTCAGGGGCACTGTAATTCACAAACCTGCAGAGTTATAAATGACAGCTATCGTCCAAAAATATACTGAAGTAAGGCTGCCAAGAGGACTTGAAAGCGGGGCCGAATTGCAGGAAACCGATTTCAGGAGGTAGACTGGAATTGCATTTAAAGCATAGGAAAAGAGGCAGAACGTCCACAATGATGCACTTGGCCAAAAAGGGCGTATGCGTTTTTTCCTGAATATATTCAGGAAAAAACGCATGCGCCCTTTTTGGCCAACCAAGCAAGCTTGCAAAGGAAATCTGCACTACAATGAAGTCTCACTTCCCCCCGGTCATAAGGGCCATCTGAAAAAAGTGTAAAATCCAGAAAGGCAGGACAGGCCATGGAGAACTGGGAACCTTGTTATGCTGATGGGCGGGATGAAAATTGCCAACAGCCACTCGGGAGAAGTGTATGGTGTTTCCTGAAACATCTAAAAAACAAAGCAACAGAGCCTAGGGCACTTCCACTTATGGTCCTATAGCTTAGGGAAATGAAAATCAAAAAGACACAGCCACCCGAAAGTTTGGGACGGCTCTGTTTACAAGAACCTCGTTTACGGTACAAGTTCAATATCGCAGAAAGTGAAAAATGGATGAAGAAGCTGTGGTACTTACGTACAATGCAATATCACTCAGCAATGACATCTATGTCATCAGGCCCGTAGCAGCATAATGAGTGGATTCAGGTATGATGATTCTACCTGAAATAAGTCACACAGAAAAAGAAACATCATAAGATATCACTAATACACGGAATGTAAACTTGGCTACACAGGAACTGGATTACAAAACAGAACAGGGTCTCAAATTTAGAAAACCAACTTATGCTTGCTTAAGGGGAAAGGTGAGTTGGGGTACTGCATAAAACCAGAGATTGAAATGAGCACAGAGTAAATTCCTTAAGCCAAATATGGAATAGACAAGAGCTACACCTTGCTCAACGAAATGGACTCAACACCCCATATTAAACGCCTAAGAATGTACCTGACTAGTAAGTATCTTAAAACCTATGGATTGCTATGTCTCCGAAACGGAATCAAGCATGTGTACAGGGGCATAAACGCAGCAGTGATAGGATTGGAGAGGTTCGGTGAGCAAATGAAGACCCTTCGAAGTCATATTGCATTGTACCCATTCCACGGGTCACAACTCTCCAGGTTTAAGGGATTCTTCCTTCAGCTAAAACATGCATGTGGAACCCAGAGTATGATCAACCGTGTGATCGGGAGACGTGTTCAAATATGTCTCCATTCTCGTCCCCTGGTACTCGGGTGCAACATTCCAGACGCTTTACTAACACTCTCCCGACTTGGAGAGTCAGTGCCTTTAACCTCCTGTTTGGCCCAGTTTGCAATTTCTGCGGAAGATGAACAGGAATAGGGAGAACCAATGAGAGACTAGCTGGAGGTGTCTGGACGGGCAAATTTAACTCTCATTTCCCACCAGGAAGAGGAATTAACCAAAGGCTCAGCGTGCCGTGCCGGAACCAGATTAGGGCCTGAAGCAATCCTGCGGTGTTGCGGCCAGCGCACAAGAAAGCGAGTTGAAGAAAGGAGCTCAGGGGCACTGTAATTCACAAACCTGCAGAGTTATAAATGACAGCTATCGTCCAAAAATATACTGAAGTAAGGCTGCCAAGAGGACTTGAAAGCGGGGCCGAATTGCAGGAAACCGATTTCAGGAGGTAGACTGGAATTGCATTGAAAGCATAGGAAAAGAGGCAGAACGTCCACAATGATGCACTTGGCCAAAAAGGGCGTATGCGTTTTTTCCTGAATATCTTCAGGAAAAAACGCATGCGCCCTTTTTGGCCAACCAAGCAAGCTTGCAAAGGAAATCTGCACTACAATGAAGTCTCACTTCCCCCCGGTCATAAGGGCCATCTGAAAAAAGTGTAAAATCCAGAAAGGCAGGACAGGCCATGGAGAACTGGGAACCTTGTTATGCTGATGGGCGGGATGAAAATTGCCAACAGCCACTCGGGAGAAGTGTATGGTGTTTCCTGAAACATCTAAAAAACAAAGCAACAGAGCCTAGGGCACTTCCACTTATGGTCCTATAGCTTAGGGAAATGAAAATCAAAAAGACACAGCCACCCGAAAGTTTGGGACGGCTCTGTTTACAAGAACCTCGTTTACGGTACAAGTTCAATATCGCAGAAAGTGAAAAATGGATGAAGAAGCTGTGGTACTTACGTACAATGCAATATCACTCAGCAATGACATCTATGTCATCAGGCACGTAGCAGCATAATGAGTGGATTCAGGTACGATGATTCTAACTGAAATAAGTCACACAGAAAAAGAAACATCATAAGATATCACTAATACACGGAATGTAAACTTGGCTACACAGGAACTGGATTACAAAACAGAACAGGGTCTCAAATTTAGAAAACCAACTTATTCTTGCTTAAGGGGAAAAGTGAGTTGGGGTACGGCATAAAACCAGAGATTGAAATGAGCACAGAGTAAATTCCTTAAGCCAAATATGGAATAGACAAGAGCTACACCTTGCTCAACGAAATGGACTCAACACCCCATATTAAACGCCTAAGAATGTACCTGACTAGTAAGTATCTTAAAACCTATGGATTGCTATGTCTCCGAAAGGGAATCAAGCGTGTGTACAGGGGCATAAACGCAGCAGTGATAGGATTGGAGAGGTTCGGTGAGCAAATGAAGACCCTTTGAAGTCATATTGCATGGTACCCATTCCACGGGTCACAACTCTCCAGGTTTAAGGGATTCTTCCTTCAGCTAAAACATGCATGTGGAACCCAGAGTATGATCAACCGTGTGATCGGGAGATGTGTTCAAATATGTCTCCGTTCTCGTCCCCTGGTACTCGGGTGCAACATTCCAGACGCTTTACTAACACTCTCCCGACTTGGAGAGTCAGTGCCTTTAACCTCCTGTTTGGCCCAGTTTGCAATTTCTGCGGAAGATGAACAGGAATAGGGAGAACCAATGAGAGACTAGCTGGAGGTGTCTGGACGGGCAAATTTAACTCTCATTTCCCACCAGGAAGAGGAATTAACCAAAGGCTCAGCGTGCCATGCCGGAACCAGATTAGGGCCTGAAGCAATCCTGCGGTGTTGCGGCCAGCTCACAAGAAAGCGAGTTGAAGAAAGGAGCTCAGGGGCACTGTAATTCACAAACCTGCAGAGTTATAAATGACAGCTATCGTCCAAAAATATACTGAAGTAAGGCTGCCAAGAGGACTTGAAAGCGGGGCCGAATTGCAGGAAACCGATTTCAGGAGGTAGACTGGAATTGCATTGAAAGCATAGGAAAAGAGGCAGAACGTCCACAATGATGCACTTGGCCAAAAAGGGCGTATGCGTTTTTTCCTGAATATATTCAGGAAAAAACGCATGCGCCCTTTTTGGCCAACCAAGCAAGCTTGCAAAGGAAATCTGCACTACAATGAAGTCTCACTTCCCCCCGGTCAAAAGGGCCATCTGAAAAAAGTGTAAAATCCAGAAAGGCAGGTCAGGCCATGGAGAACTGGGAGCCTTGTTATGCTGATGGGCAGGATGTAAAGTGCCAACAGCCACTCGGGAGAAGTGTATGGTGTTTCCTGAAACATCTAAAAAACAAAGCAACAGAGCCTAGGGCACTTCCACTTATGGTCCTATAGCTTAGGGAAATGAAAATCAAAAAGACACAGCCACCCCAAAGTTTGGGACGGCTCTGTTTACAAAAACCTCGTTTACAGTACAAGTTCAATATCGCAGAAAGTGAAAAATGGATGAAGAAGTTGTGGTACTTACGTACAATGCAATATCACTCAGCAATGACATCTATGTCATCAGGCCCGTAGCAGCATAATGAGTGGATTCAGGTATGATGATTCTACCTGAAATAAGTCACGCAGAAAAAGAAACATCATAAGATATCACTAATACACTGAATGTAAACTTGGCTACACAGGAACTGGATTACAAAACAGAACAGGGTCTCAAATTTAGAAAACCAACTTATGCTTGCTTAAGGGGAAAGGTGAGTTGGGGTACTGCATAAAACCAGAGATTGAAATGAGCACAGAGTAAATTCCTTAAGCCAAATATGGAATAGACAAGAGCTACACCTTGCTCAACGAAATGGACTCAACACCCCATATTAAACGCCTAAGAATGTACCTGACTAGTAAGTATCTTAAAACCTATGGATTGCTATGTCTCCGAAAGGGAATCAAGCGTGTGTACAGGGGCATAAACGCAGCAGTGATAGGATTGGAGAGGTTCAGTGAGCAAATGAAGACCCTTTGAAGTCATATTGCATGGTACCCATTCCAAGGGTCACAACTCTCCAGGTTTAAGGGATTCTTCCTTCAGCTAAACCATGCATGTGGAACCCAGAGTATGATCAACCGTGTGATCGGGAGACGTCTTCAAATATGTCTCCGTTCTCGTCCCCTGGTACTCGGGTGCAACATTCCAGATGCTTTACTAACACTCTCCCGACTTGGAGAGTCAGTGCCTTTAACCTCCTGTTTGGCCTAGTTTGCAATTTCTTCGGAAGATGAACAGGAATAGGGAGAACCAATGAGAGACTAGCTGGAGGTGTCTGGACGGGCAAATTTAACTCTCATTTCCCACCAGGAAGAGGAATTAACCAAAGGCTCAGCGTGCCGTGCCGGAACCTGATTAGGGCCTGAAGCAATCCTGCGGTGTTGCGGCCAGCTCACAAGAAAGCGAGTTGAAGAAAGGAGCTCAGGGGCACTGTAATTCACAAACCTGCAGAGTTATAAATGACAGCTATCGTCCAAAAATATACTGAAGTAAGGCTGCCAAGAGGACTTGAAAGCGGGGCCGAATTGCAGGAAACCGATTTCAGGAGGTAGACTGGAATTGCATTTAAAGCATAGGAAAAGAGGCAGAACGTCCACAATGATGCACTTGGCCAAAAAGGGCGCATGCGTTTTTTCCTGAATATATTCAGGAAAAACCGCATGCGCCCTTTTTGGCCAACCAAGCAAGCTTGCAAAGGAAATCTGCACTACAATGAAGTCTCACTTCCCCCCGGTCAAAAGGGCCATCTGAAAAAAGTGTAAAATCCAGAAAGGCAGGACAGGCCATGGAGAACTGGGAGCCTTGTTATGCTGATGGGCGGGATGTAAATTGCCAACAGCCACTCGGGAGAAGTGTATGGTGTTTCCTGAAACATCTAAAAAACAAAGCAACAGAGCCTAGGGCACTTCCACTTATGGTCCTATAGATTAGGGAAATGAAAATCAAAAAGACACAGCCACCCGAAAGTTTGGGACGGCTCTGTTTACAAGAACCTCGTTTACAGTACAAGTTCAATATCGCAGAAAGTGAAAAATGGATGAAGAAGTTGTGGTACTTACGTACAATGCAATATCACTCAGCAATGACATCTATGTCATCAGGCCCGTAGCAGCATAATGAGTGGATTCAGGTATGATGATTCTACCTGAAATAAGTCACGCAGAAAAAGAAACATCATAAGATATCACTAATACACGGAATGTAAACTTGGCTACACAGGAACTGGATTACAAAACAGAACAGGGTCTCAAATTTAGAAAACCAACTTATGCTTGCTTAAGGGGAAAGGTGAGTTGGGGTGCTGCATAAAACCAGAGATTGAAATGAGCACAGAGTAAATTCCTTAAGCCAAATATGGAATAGACAAGAGCTACACCTTGCTCAACGAAATGGACTCAACACCGCATATTAAACGCCTAAGAATGTACCTGACTAGTAAGTATCTTAAAACCTATGGATTGCTATGTCTCCGAAAGGGAATCAAGCGTGTGTACAGGGGCATAAACGCAGCAGTGATAGGATTGGAGAGGTTCAGTGAGCAAATGAGGACCCTTTGAAGTCACATTGCATGGTACCCATTCCACGGGTCACAACTCTCCAGGTTTAAGGGATTCTTCCTTCAGCTAAAACATGCATGTGGAACCCAGAGTATGATCAACCGTGTGATCGGGAGACGTGTTCAAATATGTCTCCGTTCTCGTCCCCTGGTACTCGGGTGCAACATTCCAGACGCTTTACTAACACTCTCCCGACTTGGAGAGTCAGTGCCTTTAACCTCCTGTTTGGCCCAGTTTGCAATTTCTGCGGAAGATGAACAGGAATAGGGAGAACCAATGAGAGACTAGCTGGAGGTGTCTGGACGGGCAAATTTAACTCTCATTTCCCACCAGGAAGAGGAATTAACCAAAGGCTCAGCGTGCCGTGCCGGAACCAGATTAGGGCCTCAAGCAATCCTGCGGTGTTGCGGCCAGCTCACAAGAAAGCGAGTTGAAGAAAGGAGCTCAGGGGCACTGTAATTCACAAACCTGCAGAGTTATAAATGACAGCTATCGTCCAAAAATATACTGAAGTAAGGCTGCCAAGAGGACTTGAAAGCGGGGCCGAATTGCAGGAAACCGATTTCAGGAGGTAGACTGGAATTGCATTGAAAGCATAGGAAAAGAGGCAGAACGTCCACAATGATGCACTTGGCCAAAAAGGGCGCATGCGTTTTTTCCTGAATATATTCAGGAAAAAACGCATGCGCCCTTTTTGGCCAACCAAGCAAGCTTGCAAAGGAAATCTGCACTACAATGAAGTCTCACTTCCCCCTGGTCAAAAGGTCCATCTGAAAAAAGTGTAAAATCCAGAAAGGCAGGACAGGCCATGGAGAACTGGGAGCCTTGTTATGCTGATGGGCGGGATGTAAATTGCCAACAGCCACTCGGGAGAAGTGTATGGTGTTTCCTGAAACATCTAAAAAACAAAGCAACAGAGCCTAGGGCACTTCCACTTATGGTCCTATAGCTTAGGGAAATGAAAATCAAAAAGACACAGCCACCCCAAAGTTTGGGACGGCTCTGTTTACAAGAACCTCGTTTACGGTACAAGTTCAATATCGCAGAAAGTGAAAAATGGATGAAGAAGTTGTGGTACTTACGTACAATGCAATATCACTCAGCAATGACATCTATGTCATCAGGCCCGTAGCAGCATAATGAGTGGATTCAGGTATGATGATTCTACCTGAAATAAGTCACGCAGAAAAAGAAACATCATAAGATATCACTAATACACGGAATGTAAACTTGGCTACACAGGAACTGGATTACAAAACAGAACAGGGTCTCAAATTTAGAAAACCAACTTATGCTTGCTTAAGGGGAAAGGTGAGTTGGGGTACTGCATAAAACCAGAGATTGAAATGAGCACAGAGTAAATTCCTTAAGCCAAATATGGAATAGACAAGAGCTACACCTTGCTCAACGAAATGGACTCAACACCCCATATTAAACGCCTAAGAATGTACCTGACTAGTAAGTATCTTAAAGCCTATGGATTGCTATGTCTCCGAAAGGGAATCAAGCGTGTGTACAGGGGCATAAACGCAGCAGTGATAGGATTGGAGAGGTTCGGTGAGCAAATGAAGACCCTTCGAAGTCATATTGCATGGTACCCATTCCACGAGTCACAACTCTCCAGGTTTAAGGGATTCTTCCTTCAGCTAAAACATGCATGTGGAACCCAGAGTATGATCAACCGTGTGATCGGGAGACGTCTTCAAATATGTCTCCGTTCTCGTCCCCTGGTACTCGGGTGCAACATTCCAGATGCTTTACTAACACTCTCCCGACTTGGAGAGTCAGTGCCTTTAACCTCCTGTTTGGCCCAGTTTGCAATTTCTGCGGAAGATGAACAGGAATAGGGAGAACCAATGAGAGACTAGCTGGAGGTGTCTGGACGGGCAAATTTAACTCTCATTTCCCACCAGGAAGAGGAATTAACCAAAGGCTCAGCGTGCCGTGCCGGAACCAGATTAGGGCCTGAAGCAATCCTGCGGTGTTGCGGCCAGCGCACAAGAAAGCGAGTTGAAGAAAGGAGCTCAGGGCACTGTAATTCACAAACCTGCAGAGTTATAAATGACAGCTATCGTCCAAAAATATACTGAAGTAAGGCTGCCAAGAGGACTTGAAAGCGGGGCAGAATTGCAGGAAACCGATTTCAGGAGGTAGACTGGAATTGCATTCAAAGCATAGGAAAAGAGGCAGAACGTCCACAATGATGCACTTGGCCAAAAAGGGCGTATGCGTTTTTTCCTGAATATATTCAGGAAAAAACGCATGCGCCCTTTTTGGCCAACCAAGCAAGCTTGCAAAGGAAATCTGCACTACAATGAAGTCTCACTTCCCCCCGGTCAAAAGGGCCATCTGAAAAAAGTGTAAAACCCAGAAAGGCAGGACAGGCCATGGAGAACTGGGAGCCTTGTTATGCTGATGGGCGGGATGTAAATTGCCAACAGCCACTCGGGAGAAGTGTATGGTGTTTCCTGAAACATCTAAAAAACAAAGCAACAGAGCCTAGGGCACTTCCACTTATGGTCCTATAGCTTAGGGAAATGAAAATCAAAAAGACACAGCCACCCGAAAGTTTGGGACGGCTCTGTTTACAAGAACCTCGTTTACGGTACAAGTTCAATATCGCAGAAAGTGAAAAATGGATGAAGAAGCTGTGCTACTTACGTACAATGCAATATCACTCAGCAATGACATCTATGTCATCAGGCCCGTAGCAGCATAATGAGTGGATTCAGGTATGATGATTCTACCTGAAATAAGTCACACAGAAAAAGAAACATCATAAGATATCACTAATACACGGAATGTAAACTTGGCTACACAGGAACTGGATTACAAAACAGAACAGGGTCTCAAATTTAGAAAACCAACTTATGCTTGCTTAAGGGGAAAGGTGAGTTGGGGTGCTGCATAAAACCAGAGATTGAAATGAGCACAGACTAAGTTCCTTAAGCCAAATATGGAATAGACAAGAGCTACACCTTGCTCAACGAAATGGACTCAACACCCCATATTAAACGCCTAAGAATGTACCTGACTAGTAAGTATCTTAAAACCTATGGATTGCTATGTCTCCGAAAGGGAATCAAGCGTGTGTACAGGGGCATAAACGCAGCAGTGATAGGATTGGAGAGGTTCGGTGAGCAAATGAAGACCCTTTGAAGTCATATTGCATGGTACCCATTCCACGGGTCTCAACTCTCCTGGTTTAAGGGATTCTTCCTTCAGCTAAAACATGCATGTGGAACCCAGAGTATGATCAACCGTGTGATCGGGAGACGTGTTCAAATATGTCTCCATTCTCGTCCCCTGGTACTCGGGTGCAACATTCCAGACGCTTTACTAACACTCTCCCGACTTGGAGAGTCAGTGCCTTTAACCTCCTGTTTGGCCCAGTTTGCAATTTCTGCGGAAGATGAACAGGAATAGGGAGAACCAATGAGAGACTAGCTGGAGGTGTCTGGACGGGCAAATTTAACTCTCATTTCCCACCAGGAAGAGGAATTAACCAAAGGCTCAGCGTGCCGTGCCGGAACCAGATTAGGGCCTGAAGCAATCCTGCGGTGTTGCGGCCAGCTCACAAGAAAGCGAGTTGAAGAAAGGAGCTCAGGGGCACTGTAATTCACAAACCTGCAGAGTTATAAATGACAGCTATCGTCCAAAAATATACTGAAGTAAGGCTGCCAAGAGGACTTGAAAGCGGGGCAGAATTGCAGGAAACCGATTTCAGGAGGTAGACTGGAATTGCATTGAAAGCATAGGAAAAGAGGCAGAACGTCCACAATGATGCACTTGGCCAAAAAGTGCGTATGCGTTTTTTCCTGAATATATTCAGGAAAAAACGCATGCGCCCTTTTTGGCCAACCAAGCAAGCTTGCAAAGGAAATCTGCACTACAATGAAGTCTCACTTCCCCCTGGTCAAAAGGGCCATCTGAAAAAAGTGTAAAACCCAGAAAGGCAGGACAGGCCATGGAGAACTGGGAGCCTTGTTATGCTGATGGGCGGGATGTAAATTGCCAACAGCCACTCGGGAGAAGTGTATGGTGTTTCCTGAAACATCTAAAAAACAAAGCAACAGAGCCTAGGGCACTTCCACTTATGGTCCTATAGCTTAGGGAAATGAAAATCAAAAAGACACAGCCACCCCAAAGTTTGGGACGGCTCTGTTTACAAGAACCTCGTTTACGGTACAAGTTCAATATCGCAGAAAGTGAAAAATGGATGAAGAAGTTGTGGTACTTACGTACAATGCAATATCACTCAGCAATGACATCTATGTCATCAGGCCCGTAGCAGCATAATGAGTGGATTCAGGTATGATGATTCTACCTGAAATAAGTCACGCAGAAAAAGAAACATCATAAGATATCACTAATACACGGAATGTAAACTTGGCTACACAGGAACTGGATTACAAAACAGAACAGGGTCTCAAATTTAGAAAACCAACTTATGCTTGCTTAAGGGGAAAGGTGAGTTGGGGTACTGCATAAAACCAGAGATTGAAATGAGCACAGAGTAAATTCCTTAAGCCAAATATGGAATAAACAAGAGCTACTACTTGCTCAACGAAATGGACTCAACACCCCATATTAAACGCCTAAGAATGTACCTGACTAGAAAGTATCTTAAAACCTATGGATTGCTATGTCTCCGAAAGAGAATCAAGCGTCTGTACAGGGGCATAAACGCAGCAGTGATAGGATTGGAGAGGTTCGGTGAGCAAATGAACACCCTTTGAAGTCATATTACATGGTACCCATTTCACGGGTCTCAACTCTCCAGGTTTAAGGGATTCTTCCTTCAGCTAAAACATGCATGTGGAACCCAGAGTATGATCAACCGTGTGATCGGGAGACGTGTTCAAATATGTCTCCGTTCTCGTCCCCTGGTACTCGGGTGCAACATTCCAGATGCTTTACTAACACTCTCCCGACTTGGAGAGTCAGTGCCTTTAACCTCCTGTTTGGCCTAGTTTGCAATTTCTTCGGAAGATGAACAGGAATAGGGAGAACCAATGAGAGACTAGCTGGAGGTGTCTGGACGGGCAAATTTAACTCTCATTTCCCACCAGGAAGAGGAATTAACCAAAGGCTCAGCGTGCCGTGCCGGAACCAGATTAGGGCCTGAAGCAATCCTGCGGTGTTGCGGCCAGCTCACAAGAAAGCGAGTTGAAGAAAGGAGCTCAGGGGCACTGTAATTCACAAACCTGCAGAGTTATAAATGACAGCTATCGTCCAAAAATATACTGAAGTAAGGCTGCCAAGAGGACTTGAAAGCGGGGCCGAATTGCAGGAAACCGATTTCAGGAGGTAGACTGGAATTGCATTGAAAGCATAGGAAAAGAGGCAGAACGTCCACAATGATGCACTTGGCCAAAAAGGGCGCATGCGTTTTTTCCTGAATATATTCAGGAAAAAACGCATGCGCCCTTTTTGGCCAACCAAGCAAGCTTGCAAAGGAAATCTGCACTACAATGAAGTCTCACTTCCCCCCGGTCAAAAGGGCCATCTGAAAAAAGTGTAAAATCCAGAAAGGCAGGACAGGCCATGGAGAACTGGGAGCCTTGTTATGCTGATGGGCGGGATGTAAATTGCCAACAGCCACTCGGGAGAAGTGTATGGTGTTTCCTGAAACATCTAAAAAACAAAGCAACAGAGCCTAGGGCACTTCCACTTATGGTCCTATAGATTAGGGAAATGAAAATCAAAAAGACACAGCCACCACAAAGTTTGGGACGGCTCTGTTTACAAGAACCTCCTTTACGGTACAAGTTCAATATCGCAGAAAGTGAAAAATGGATGAAGAAGTTGTGGTACTTACGTACAATGCAATATCACTCAGCACTGACATCTATGTCATCAGGCCCGTAGCAGCATAATGAGTGGATTCAGGTATGATGATTCTACCTGAAATAAGTCACGCAGAAAAAGAAACATCATAAGATATCACTAATACACGGAATGTAAACTTGGCTACACAGGAACTGGATTACAAAACAGAACAGGGTCTCAAATTTAGAAAACCAACTTATGCTTGCTTAAGGGGAAAGGTGAGTTGGGGTGCTGCATAAAACCAGAGATTGATATGAGCACAGAGTATGTTCCTTAAGCCAAATATGGAATAAACAAGAGCTACTACTTGCTCAACGAAATGGACTCAACACCCCATATTAAACGCCTAAGAATGTACCTGACTAGAAAGTATCTTAAAACCTATGGATTGCTATGTCTCCGAAAGAGAATCAAGCGTCTGTACAGGGGCATAAACGCAGCAGTGATAGGATTGGAGAGGTTCGGTGAGCAAATGAACACCCTTTGAAGTCATATTACATGGTACCCATTTCACGGGTCTCAACTCTCCAGGTTTAAGGGATTCTTCCTTCAGCTAAAACATGCATGTGGAACCCAGAGTATGATCAACCGTGTGATCGGGAGACGTGTTCAAATATGTCTCCGTTCTCGTCCCCTGGTACTCGGGTGCAACATTCCAGATGCTTTACTAACACTCTCCCGACTTGGAGAGTCAGTGCCTTTAACCTCCTGTTTGGCCTAGTTTGCAATTTCTTCGGAAGATGAACAGGAATAGGGAGAACCAATGAGAGACTAGCTGGAGGTGTCTGGACGGGCAAATTTAACTCTCATTTCCCACCAGGAAGAGGAATTAACCAAAGGCTCAGCGTGCCGTGCCGGAACCAGATTAGGGCCTGAAGCAATCCTGCGGTGTTGCGGCCAGCTCACAAGAAAGCGAGTTGAAGAAAGGAGCTCAGGGGCACTGTAATTCACAAACCTGCAGAGTTATAAATGACAGCTATCGTCCAAAAATATACTGAAGTAAGGCTGCCAAGAGGACTTGAAAGCGGGGCAGAATTGCAGGAAACCGATTTCAGGAGGTAGACTGGAATTGCATTTAAAGCATAGGAAAAGAGGCAGAACGTCCACAATGATGCACTTGGCCAAAAAGGGCGTATGCGTTTTTTCCTGAATATATTCAGGAAAAAACGCATACGCCCTTTTTGGCCAACCAAGCAAGCTTGCAAAGGAAATCTGCACTACAATGAAGTCTCACTTCCCCCCGGTCATAAGGGCCATCTGAAAAAAGTGTAAAATCCAGAAAGGCAGGACAGGCCATGGAGAACTGGGAGCCTTGTTATGCTGATGGGCGGGATGTAAATTGCCAACAGCCACTCGGGAGAAGTGTATGGTGTTTCCTGAAACATCTAAAAAACAAAGCAACAGAGCCTAGGGCACTTCCACTTATGGTCCTATAGCTTAGGGAAATGAAAATCAAAAAGACACAGCCACCCGAAAGTTTGGGATGGCTCTGTTTACAAGAACCTCGTTTACGGTACAAGTTCAATATCGCAGAAAGTGAAAAATGGATGAAGAAGCTGTGGTACTTACGTACAATGCAATATCACTCAGCAATGACATCTATGTCATCAGGCCTGTAGCAGCATAATGAGTGGATTCAGGTATGATGATTCTACCTGAAATAAGTCACACAGAAAAAGAAACATCATAAGATATCACTAATACACGGAATGTAAACTTGGCTACACAGGAACTGGATTACAAAACAGAACAGGGTCTCAAATTTAGAAAACCAACTTATGCTTGCTTAAGGGGAAAGGTGAGTTGGGGTACTGCATAAAACCAGAGATTGAAATGAGCACAGAGTAAATTCCTTAAGCCAAATATGGAATAGACAAGAGCTACACCTTGCTCAACGAAATGGACTCAACACCCCATATTAAACGCCTAAGAATGTACCTGACTAGTAAGTATCTTAAAACCTATGGATTGCTATGTCTCCGAAAGGGAATCAAGCGTGTGTACAGGGGCATAAACGCAGCAGTGATAGGATTGGAGAGGTTCGGTGAGCAAATGAAGACCCTTTGAAGTCATATTGCATGGTACCCATTCCACGGGTCTCAACTCTCCTGGTTTAAGGGATTCTTCCTTCAGCTAAAACATGCATGTGGAACCCAGAGTATGATCAACCGTGTGATCGGGAGACGTGTTCAAATATGTCTCCATTCTCGTCCCCTGGTACTCGGGTGCAACATTCCAGACGCTTTACTAACACTCTCCCGACTTGGAGAGTCAGTGCCTTTAACCTCCTGTTTGGCCCAGTTTGCAATTTCTTCGGAAGATGAACAGGAATAGGGAGAACCAATGAGAGACTAGCTGGAGGTGTCTGGACGGGCAAATTTAACTCTCATTTCCCACCAGGAAGAGGAATTAACCAAAGGCTCAGCGTGCCGTGCCGGAACCAGATTAGGGCCTGAAGCAATCCTGCGGTGTTGCGGCCAGCTCACAAGAAAGCGAGTTGAAGAAAGGAGCTCAGGGGCACTGTAATTCACAAACCTGCAGAGTTATAAATGACAGCTATCGTCCAAAAATATACTGAAGTAAGGCTGCCAAGAGGACTTGAAAGCGGGGCAGAATTGCAGGAAACCGATTTCAGGAGGTAGACTGGAATTGCATTTAAAGCATAGGAAAAGAGGCAGAACGTCCACAATGATGCACTTGGCCAAAAAGGGCGTATGCGTTTTTTCCTGAATATATTCAGGAAAAAACGCATACGCCCTTTTTGGCCAACCAAGCAAGCTTGCAAAGGAAATCTGCACTACAATGAAGTCTCACTTCCCCCCGGTCATAAGGGCCATCTGAAAAAAGTGTAAAATCCAGAAAGGCAGGACAGGCCATGGAGAACTGGGAGCCTTGTTATGCTGATGGGCGGGATGTAAATTGCCAACAGCCACTCGGGAGAAGTGTATGGTGTTTCCTGAAACATCTAAAAAACAAAGCAACAGAGCCTAGGGCACTTCCACTTATGGTCCTATAGCTTAGGGAAATGAAAATCAAAAAGACACAGCCACCCGAAAGTTTGGGATGGCTCTGTTTACAAGAACCTCGTTTACGGTACAAGTTCAATATCGCAGAAAGTGCAAAATGGATGAAGAAGCTGTGGTACTTACGTACAATGCAATATCACTCAGCAATGACATCTATGTCATCAGGCCTGTAGCAGCATAATGAGTGGATTCAGGTATGATGATTCTACCTGAAATAAGTCACACAGAAAAAGAAACATCATAAGATATCACTAATACACGGAATGTAAACTTGGCTACACAGGAACTGGATTACAAAACAGAACAGGGTCTCAAATTTAGAAAACCAACTTATGCTTGCTTAAGGGGAAAGGTGAGTTGGGGTACTGCATAAAACCAGAGATTGAAATGAGCACAGAGTAAATTCCTTAAGCCAAATATGGAATAGACAAGAGCTACACCTTGCTCAACGAAATGGACTCAACACCCCATATTAAACGCCTAAGAATGTACCTGACTAGTAAGTATCTTAAAACCTATGGATTGCTATGTCTCCGAAAGGGAATCAAGCGTGTGTACAGGGGCATAAACGCAGCAGTGATAGGATTGGAGAGGTTCGGTGAGCAAATGAAGACCCTTTGAAGTCATATTGCATGGTACCCATTCCACGGGTCTCAACTCTCCTGGTTTAAGGGATTCTTCCTTCAGCTAAAACATGCATGTGGAACCCAGAGTATGATCAACCGTGTGATCGGGAGACGTGTTCAAATATGTCTCCATTCTCGTCCCCTGGTACTCGGGTGCAACATTCCAGACGCTTTACTAACACTCTCCCGACTTGGAGAGTCAGTGCCTTTAACCTCCTGTTTGGCCCAGTTTGCAATTTCTGCGGAAGATGAACAGGAATAGGGAGAACCAATGAGAGACTAGCTGGAGGTGTCTGGACGGGCAAATTTAACTCTCATTTCCCACCAGGAAGAGGAATTAACCAAAGGCTCAGCGTGCCGTGCCGGAACCAGATTAGGGCCTGAAGCAATCCTGCGGTGTTGCGGCCAGCTCACAAGAAAGCGAGTTGAAGAAAGGAGCTCAGGGGCACTGTAATTCACAAACCTGCAGAGTTATAAATGACAGCTATCGTCCAAAAATATACTGAAGTAAGGCTGCCAAGAGGACTTGAAAGCGGGGCCGAATTGCAGGAAACCGATTTCAGGAGGTAGACTGGAATTGCATTGAAAGCATAGGAAAAGAGGCAGAACGTCCACAATGATGCACTTGGCCAAAAAGGGCGTATGCGTTTTTTCCTGAATATATTCAGGAAAAAACGCATGCGCCCTTTTTGGCCAACCAAGCAAGCTTGCAAAGGAAATCTGCACTACAATGAAGTCTCTCTTCCCCCTGGTCAAAAGGGCCATCTGAAAAAAGTGTAAAACCCAGAAAGGCAGGACAGGCCATGGAGAACTGGGAGCCTTGTTATGCTGATGGGCGGGATGAAAATTGCCAACAGCCACTCGGGAGAAGTGTATGGTGTTTCCTGAAACATCTAAAAAACAAAGCAACAGAGCCTAGGGCACTTCCACTTATGGTCCTATAGCTTAGGGAAATGAAAATCAAAAAGACACAGCCACCCCAAAGTTTGGGACGGCTCTGTTTACAAGAACCTCGTTTACGGTACAAGTTCAATATCGCAGAAAGTGAAAAATGGATGAAGAAGTTGTGGTACTTACGTACAATGCAATATCACTCAGCAATGACATCTATGTCATCAGGCCCGTAGCAGCATAATGAGTGGATTCAGGTATGATGATTCTACCTGAAATAAGTCACGCAGAAAAAGAAACATCATAAGATATCACTAATACACGGAATGTAAACTTGGCTACACAGGAACTGGATTACAAAACAGAACAGGGTCTCAAATTTAGAAAACCAACTTATGCTTGCTTAAGGGGAAAGGTGAGTTGGGGTACTGCATAAAACCAGAGATTGAAATGAGCACAGAGTAAATTCCTTAAGCCAAATATGGAATAGACAAGAGCTACACCTTGCTCAACGAAATGGACTCAACACCCCATATTAAACGCCTAAGAATGTACCTGACTAGTAAGTATCTTAAAACCTATGGATTGCTATGTCTCCGAAAGGGAATCAAGCGTGTGTACAGGGGCATAAACGCAGCAGTGATAGGATTGGAGAGGTTCGGTGAGCAAATGAAGACCCTTCGAAGTCATATTGCATGGTACCCATTCCACGAGTCACAACTCTCCAGGTTTAAGGGATTCTTCCTTCAGCTAAAACATGCATGTGGAACCCAGAGTATGATCAACCGTGTGATCGGGAGACGTGTTCAAATATGTCTCCATTCTCGTCCCCTGGTACTCGGGTGCAACATTCCAGACGCTTTACTAACACTCTCCCGACTTGGAGAGTCAGTGCCTTTAACCTCCTGTTTGGCCCAGTTTGCAATTTCTGCGGAAGATGAACAGGAATAGGGAGAACCAATGAGAGACTAGCTGGAGGTGTCTGGACGGGCAAATTTAACTCTCATTTCCCACCAGGAAGAGGAATTAACCAAAGGCTCAGCGTGCCGTGCCGGAACCAGATTAGGGCCTGAAGCAATCCTGCGGTGTTGCGGCCAGCTCACAAGAAAGCGAGTTGAAGAAAGGAGCTCAGGGGCACTGTAATTCACAAACCTGCAGAGTTATAAATGACAGCTATCGTCCAAAAATATACTGAAGTAAGGCTGCCAAGAGGACTTGAAAGCGGGGCCGAATTGCAGGAAACCGATTTCAGGAGGTAGACTGGAATTGCATTGAAAGCATAGGAAAAGAGGCAGAACGTCCACAATGATGCACTTGGCCAAAAAGGGCGCATGCGTTTTTTCCTGAATATATTCAGGAAAAAACGCATGCGCCCTTTTTGGCCAACCAAGCAAGCTTGCAAAGGAAATCTGCACTACAATGAAGTCTCACTTCCCCCTGGTCAAAAGGTCCATCTGAAAAAAGTGTAAAATCCAGAAAGGCAGGACAGGCCATGGAGAACTGGGAGCCTTGTTATGCTGATGGGCGGGATGTAAATTGCCAACAGCCACTCGGGAGAAGTGTATGGTGTTTCCTGAAACATCTAAAAAACAAAGCAACAGAGCCTAGGGCACTTCCACTTATGGTCCTATAGCTTAGGGAAATGAAAATCAAAAAGACACAGCCACCCCAAAGTTTGGGACGGCTCTGTTTACAAGAACCTCGTTTACGGTACAAGTTCAATATCGCAGAAAGTGAAAAATGGATGAAGAAGTTGTGGTACTTACGTACAATGCAATATCACTCAGCAATGACATCTATGTCATCAGGCCCGTAGCAGCATAATGAGTGGATTCAGGTATGATGATTCTACCTGAAATAAGTCACGCAGAAAAAGAAACATCATAAGATATCACTAATACACGGAATGTAAACTTGGCTACACAGGAACTGGATTACAAAACAGAACAGGGTCTCAAATTTAGAAAACCAACTTATGCTTGCTTAAGGGGAAAGGTGAGTTGGGGTACTGCATAAAACCAGAGATTGAAATGAGCACAGAGTAAATTCCTTAAGCCAAATATGGAATAGACAAGAGCTACACCTTGCTCAACGAAATGGACTCAACACCCCATATTAAACGCCTAAGAATGTACCTGACTAGTAAGTATCTTAAAACCTATGGATTGCTATGTCTCCGAAAGGGAATCAAGCGTGTGTACAGGGGCATAAACGCAGCAGTGATAGGATTGGAGAGGTTCGGTGAGCAAATGAAGACCCTTCGAAGTCATATTGCATGGTACCCATTCCACGAGTCACAACTCTCCAGGTTTAAGGGATTCTTCCTTCAGCTAAAACATGCATGTGGAACCCAGAGTATGATCAACCGTGTGATCGGGAGACGTGTTCAAATATGTCTCCGTTCTCGTCCCCTGGTACTCGGGTGCAACATTCCAGATGCTTTACTAACACTCTCCCGACTTGGAGAGTTAGTGCCTTTAACCTCCTGTTTGGCCCAGTTTGCAATTTCTGCGGAAGATGAACAGGAATAGGGAGAACCAATGAGAGACTAGCTGGAGGTGTCTGGACGGGCAAATTTAACTCTCATTTCCCACCAGGAAGAGGAATTAACCAAAGGCTCAGCGTGCCGTGCCGGAACCAGATTAGGGCCTGAAGCAATCCTGCGGTGTTGCGGCCAGCTCACAAGAAAGCGAGTTGAAGAAAGGAGCTCAGGGGCACTGTAATTCACAAACCTGCAGAGTTATAAGTGACAGCTATCGTCCAAAAATATACTGAAGTAAGGCTGCCAAGAGGACTTGAAAGCGGGGCAGAATTGCAGGAAACCGATTTCAGGAGGTAGACTGGAATTGCATTGAAAGCATAGGAAAAGAGGCAGAACGTCCACAATGATGCACTTGGCCAAAAAGGGCGTATGCGTTTTTTCCTGAATATATTCAGGAAAAAACGCATACGCCCTTTTTGGCCAACCAAGCAAGCTTGCAAAGGAAATCTGCACTACAATGAAGTCTCACTTCCCCCCGGTCAAAAGGGCCATCTGAAAAAAGTGTAAAATCCAGAAAGGCAGGACAGGCCATGGAGAACTGGGAGCCTTGTTATGCTGATGGGCGGGATGTAAATTGCCAACAGCCACTCGGGAGAAGTGTATGGTGTTTCCTGAAACATCTAAAAAACAAAGCAACAGAGCCTAGGGCACTTCCACTTATGGTCCTATAGCTTAGGGAAATGAAAATCAAAAAGACACAGCCACCCCAAAGTTTGGGACGGCTCTGTTTACAAGAACCTCGTTTACGGTACAAGTTCAATATCGCAGAAAGTGAAAAATGGATGAAGAAGTTGTGGTACTTACGTACAATGCAATATCACTCAGCAATGACATCTATGTCATCAGGCCCGTAGCAGCATAATGAGTGGATTCAGGTATGATGATTCTAACTGAAAGAAGTCACACAGAAAAAGAAACATCATAAGATATCACTAATACACGGAATGTAAACTTGGCTACACAGGAACTGGATTACAAAACAGAACAGGGTCTCAAATTTAGAAAACCAACTTATGCTTGCTTAAGGGGAAAGGTGAGTTGGGGTGCTGCATAAAACCAGAGATTGAAATGAGCACAGAGTAAGTTCCTTAAGCCAAATATGGAATAGACAAGAGCTACTCCTTGCTCAACGAAATGAACTCAACACCCCATATTAAACGCCTAAGAATGTACCTGACTAGTAAGTATCTTAAAACCTATGGATTGCTATGTCTCCGAAAGAGAATCAAGCGTGTGTACAGGGGCATAAACGCAGCAGTGATAGGATTGGAGAGGTTCGGTGAGCAAATGAAGACCCTTTGAAGTCATATTGCATGGTACCCATTCCACGGGTCTCAACTCTCCAGGTTTAAGGGATTCTTCCTTCAGCTAAAACATGCATGTGGAACCCAGAGTATGATCAACCGTGTGATCGGGAGACGTGTTCAAATATGTCTCCGTTCTCGTCCCCTGGTACTCGGGTGCAACATTCCAGACGCTTTACTAACACTCTCCCGACTTGGAGAGTCAGTGCCTTTAACCTCCTGTTTGGCCCAGTTTGCAATTTCTGCGGAAGATGAACAGGAATAGGGAGAACCAATGAGAGACTAGCTGGAGGTGTCTGGACGGGCAAATTTAACTCTCATTTCCCACCAGGAAGAGGAATTAACCAAAGGCTCAGCGTGCCGTGCCGGAACCAGATTAGGGCCTGAAGCAATCCTGCGGTGTTGCGGCCAGCTCACAAGAAAGCGAGTTGAAGAAAGGAGCTCAGGGGCACTGTAATTCACAAACCTGCAGAGTTATAAGTGACAGCTATCGTCCAAAAATATACTGAAGTAAGGCTGCCAAGAGGACTTGAAAGCGGGGCAGAATTGCAGGAAACCGATTTCAGGAGGTAGACTGGAATTGCATTGAAAGCATAGGAAAAGAGGCAGAACGTCCACAATGATGCACTTGGCCAAAAAGGGCGTATGCGTTTTTTCCTGAATATATTCAGGAAAAAACGCATACGCCCTTTTTGGCCAACCAAGCAAGCTTGCAAAGGAAATCTGCACTACAATGAAGTCTCACTTCCCCCTGGTCAAAAGGCCCATCTGAAAAAAGTGTAAAATCCAGAAAGGCAGGACAGGCCATGGAGAACTGGGAGCCTTGTTATGCTGATGGGCGGGATGTAAATTGCCAACAGCCACTCGGGAGAAGTGTATGGTGTTTCCTGAAACATCTAAAAAACAAAGCAACAGAGCCTAGGGCACTTCCACTTATGGTCCTATAGCTTAGGGAAATGAAAATCAAAAAGACACAGCCACTCCAAAGTTTGGGGCGGCTCTGTTTACAGGAACCTCGTTTACGGTACAAGTTCAATATCGCAGAAAGTGAAAAATGGATGAAGAAGTTGTGGTACTTACGTACAATGCAATATCACTCAGCAATGACATCTATGTCATCAGGCCCGTAGCAGCATAATGAGTGGATTCAGGTATGATGATTCTAACTGAAAGAAGTCACACAGAAAAAGAAACATCATAAGATATCACTAATACACGGAATGTAAACTTGGCTACACAGGAACTGGATTACAAAACAGAACAGGGTCTCAAATTTAGAAAACCAACTTATGCTTGCTTAAGGGGAAAGGTGAGTTGGGGTGCTGCATAAAACCAGAGATTGAAATGAGCACAGATAAAGTTCCTTAAGCCAAATATGGAATAGACAAGAGCTACTCCTTGCTCAACGAAATGAACTCAACACCCCATATTAAACGCCTAAGAATGTACCTGACTAGTAAGTATCTTAAAACCTATGGATTGCTATGTCTCCGAAAGAGAATCAAGCGTGTGTACAGGGGCATAAACGCAGCAGTGATAGGATTGGAGAGGTTCGGTGAGCAAATGAAGACCCTTTGAAGTCATATTGCATGGTACCCATTCCACGGGTCTCAACTCTCCAGGTTTAAGGGATTCTTCCTTCAGCTAAAACATGCATGTGGAACCCAGAGTATGATCAACCGTGTGATCGGGAGACGTGTTCAAATATGTCTCCGATCTCGTCCCCTGGTACTCGGGTGCAACATTCCAGACGCTTTACTAACACTCTCCCGACTTGGAGAGTCAGTGCCTTTAACCTCCTGTTTGGCCCAGTTTGCAATTTCTGCGGAAGATGAACAGGAATAGGGAGAACCAATGAGAGACTAGCTGGAGGTGTCTGGACGGGCAAATTTAACTCTCATTTCCCACCAGGAAGAGGAATTAACCAAAGGCTCAGCGTGCCGTGCCGGAACCAGATTAGGGCCTGAAGCAATCCTGCGGTGTTGCGGCCAGCTCACAAGAAAGCGAGTTGAAGAAAGGAGCTCAGGGGCACTGTAATTCACAAACCTGCAGAGTTATAAGTGACAGCTATCGTCCAAAAATATACTGAAGTAAGGCTGCCAAGAGGACTTGAAAGCGGGGCAGAATTGCAGGAAACCGATTTCAGGAGGTAGACTGGAATTGCATTGAAAGCATAGGAAAAGAGGCAGAACGTCCACAATGATGCACTTGGCCAAAAAGGGCGTATGCGTTTTTTCCTGAATATATTCAGGAAAAAACGCATACGCCCTTTTTGGCCAACCAAGCAAGCTTGCAAAGGAAATCTGCACTACAATGAAGTCTCACTTCCCCCCGGTCAAAAGGGCCATCTGAAAAAAGTGTAAAATCCAGAAAGGCAGGACAGGCCATGGAGAACTGGGAGCCTTGTTATGCTGATGGGCGGGATGTAAATTGCCAACAGCCACTCGGGAGAAGTGTATGGTGTTTCCTGAAACATCTAAAAAACAAAGCAACAGAGCCTAGGGCACTTCCACTTATGGTCCTATAGCTTAGGGAAATGAAAATCAAAAAGACACAGCCACTCCAAAGTTTGGGGCGGCTCTGTTTACAGGAACCTCGTTTACGGTACAAGTTCAATATCGCAGAAAGTGAAAAATGGATGAAGAAGTTGTGGTACTTACGTACAATGCAATATCACTCAGCAATGACATCTATGTCATCAGGCCCGTAGCAGCATAATGAGTGGATTCAGGTATGATGATTCTAACTGAAAGAAGTCACACAGAAAAAGAAACATCATAAGATATCACTAATACACGGAATGTAAACTTGGCTACACAGGAACTGGATTACAAAACAGAACAGGGTCTCAAATTTAGAAAACCAACTTATGCTTGCTTAAGGGGAAAGGTGAGTTGGGGTGCTGCATAAAACCAGAGATTGAAATGAGCACAGATAAAGTTCCTTAAGCCAAATATGGAATAGACAAGAGCTACTCCTTGCTCAACGAAATGAACTCAACACCCCATATTAAACGCCTAAGAATGTACCTGACTAGTAAGTATCTTAAAACCTATGGATTGCTATGTCTCCGAAAGAGAATCAAGCGTGTGTACAGGGGCATAAACGCAGCAGTGATAGGATTGGAGAGGTTCGGTGAGCAAATGAAGACCCTTTGAAGTCATATTGCATGGTACCCATTCCACGGGTCTCAACTCTCCAGGTTTAAGGGATTCTTCCTTCAGCTAAAACATGCATGTGGAACCCAGAGTATGATCAACCGTGTGATCGGGAGACGTGTTCAAATATGTCTCCGATCTCGTCCCCTGGTACTCGGGTGCAACATTCCAGACGCTTTACTAACACTCTCCCGACTTGGAGAGTCAGTGCCTTTAACCTCCTGTTTGGCCCAGTTTGCAATTTCTGCGGAAGATGAACAGGAATAGGGAGAACCAATGAGAGACTAGCTGGAGGTGTCTGGACGGGCAAATTTAACTCTCATTTCCCACCAGGAAGAGGAATTAACCAAAGGCTCAGCGTGCCGTGCCGGAACCAGATTAGGGCCTGAAGCAATCCTGCGGTGTTGCGGCCAGCTCACAAGAAAGCGAGTTGAAGAAAGGAGCTCAGGGGCACTGTAATTCACAAACCTGCAGAGTTATAAGTGACAGCTATCGTCCAAAAATATACTGAAGTAAGGCTGCCAAGAGGACTTGAAAGCGGGGCAGAATTGCAGGAAACCGATTTCAGGAGGTAGACTGGAATTGCATTGAAAGCATAGGAAAAGAGGCAGAACGTCCACAATGATGCACTTGGCCAAAAAGGGCGTATGCGTTTTTTCCTGAATATATTCAGGAAAAAACGCATACGCCCTTTTTGGCCAACCAAGCAAGCTTGCAAAGGAAATCTGCACTACAATGAAGTCTCACTTCCCCCCGGTCAAAAGGGCCATCTGAAAAAAGTGTAAAATCCAGAAAGGCAGGACAGGCCATGGAGAACTGGGAGCCTTGTTATGCTGATGGGCGGGATGTAAATTGCCAACAGCCACTCGGGAGAAGTGTATGGTGTTTCCTGAAACATCTAAAAAACAAAGCAACAGAGCCTAGGGCACTTCCACTTATGGTCCTATAGCTTAGGGAAATGAAAATCAAAAAGACACAGCCACCCCAAAGTTTGGGACGGCTCTGTTTACAAGAACCTCGTTTACGGTACAAGTTCAATATCGCAGAAAGTGAAAAATGGATGAAGAAGTTGTGGTACTTACGTACAATGCAATATCACTCAGCAATGACATCTATGTCATCAGGCCCGTAGCAGCATAATGAGTGGATTCAGGTATGATGATTCTAACTGAAAGAAGTCACACAGAAAAAGAAACATCATAAGATATCACTAATACACGGAATGTAAACTTGGCTACACAGGAACTGGATTACAAAACAGAACAGGGTCTCAAATTTAGAAAACCAACTTATGCTTGCTTAAGGGGAAAGGTGAGTTGGGGTGCTGCATAAAACCAGAGATTGAAATGAGCACAGAGTAAGTTCCTTAAGCCAAATATGGAATAGACAAGAGCTACTCCTTGCTCAACGAAATGAACTCAACACCCCATATTAAACGCCTAAGAATGTACCTGACTAGTAAGTATCTTAAAACCTATGGATTGCTATGTCTCCGAAAGAGAATCAAGCGTGTGTACAGGGGCATAAACGCAGCAGTGATAGGATTGGAGAGGTTCGGTGAGCAAATGAAGACCCTTTGAAGTCATATTGCATGGTACCCATTCCACGGGTCTCAACTCTCCAGGTTTAAGGGATTCTTCCTTCAGCTAAAACATGCATGTGGAACCCAGAGTATGATCAACCGTGTGATCGGGAGACGTGTTCAAATATGTCTCCGTTCTCGTCCCCTGGTACTCGGGTGCAACATTCCAGACGCTTTACTAACACTCTCCCGACTTGGAGAGTCAGTGCCTTTAACCTCCTGTTTGGCCCAGTTTGCAATTTCTGCGGAAGATGAACAGGAATAGGGAGAACCAATGAGAGACTAGCTGGAGGTGTCTGGACGGGCAAATTTAACTCTCATTTCCCACCAGGAAGAGGAATTAACCAAAGGCTCAGCGTGCCGTGCCGGAACCAGATTAGGGCCTGAAGCAATCCTGCGGTGTTGCGGCCAGCTCACAAGAAAGCGAGTTGAAGAAAGGAGCTCAGGGGCACTGTAATTCACAAACCTGCAGAGTTATAAGTGACAGCTATCGTCCAAAAATATACTGAAGTAAGGCTGCCAAGAGGACTTGAAAGCGGGGCAGAATTGCAGGAAACCGATTTCAGGAGGTAGACTGGAATTGCATTGAAAGCATAGGAAAAGAGGCAGAACGTCCACAATGATGCACTTGGCCAAAAAGGGCGTATGCGTTTTTTCCTGAATATATTCAGGAAAAAACGCATACGCCCTTTTTGGCCAACCAAGCAAGCTTGCAAAGGAAATCTGCACTACAATGAAGTCTCACTTCCCCCCGGTCAAAAGGCCCATCTGAAAAAAGTGTAAAATCCAGAAAGGCAGGACAGGCCATGGAGAACTGGGAGCCTTGTTATGCTGATGGGCGGGATGTAAATTGCCAACAGCCACTCGGGAGAAGTGTATGGTGTTTCCTGAAACATCTAAAAAACAAAGCAACAGAGCCTAGGGCACTTCCACTTATGGTCCTATAGCTTAGGGAAATGAAAATCAAAAAGACACAGCCACTCCAAAGTTTGGGGCGGCTCTGTTTACAGGAACCTCGTTTACGGTACAAGTTCAATATCGCAGAAAGTGAAAAATGGATGAAGAAGTTGTGGTACTTACGTACAATGCAATATCACTCAGCAATGACATCTATGTCATCACGCCCGTAGCAGCATAATGAGTGCATTCAGGTATGATGATTCTAACTGAAAGAAGTCACACAGAAAAAGAAACATCATAAGATATCACTAATACACGGAATGTAAACTTGGCTACACAGGAACTGGATTCCAAAACAGAACAGGGTCTCAAATTTAGAAAACCAACTTATGCTTGCTTAAGGGGAAAGGTGAGTTGGGGTGCTGCATAAAACCAGAGATTGAAATGAGCACAGATAAAGTTCCTTAAGCCAAATATGGAATAGACAAGAGCTACTCCTTGCTCAACGAAATGGACTCAACACCCCATATTAAACGCCTAAGAATGTACCTGACTAGTAAGTATCTTAAAACCTATGGATTGCTATGTCTGCGAAAGAGAATCAAGCGTGTGTACAGGGGCATAAACGCAGCAGTGATAGGATTGGAGAGGTTCGGTGAGCAAATGAAGACCCTTTGAAGTCATATTGCATGGTACCCATTCCACGGGTCTCAACTCTCCAGGTTTAAGGGATTCTTCCTTCAGCTAAAACATGCATGTGGAACCCAGAGTATGATCAACCGTGTGATCGGGAGACGTGTTCAAATATGTCTCCGTTCTCGTCCCCTGGTACTCGGGTGCAACATTCCAGACGCTTTACTAACACTCTCCCGACTTGGAGAGTCAGTGCCTTTAACCTCCTGTTTGGCCCAGTTTGCAATTTCTGCGGAAGATGAACAGGAATAGGGAGAACCAATGAGAGACTAGCTGGAGGTGTCTGGACGGGCAAATTTAACTCTCATTTCCCACCAGGAAGAGGAATTAACCAAAGGCTCAGCGTGCCGTGCCGGAACCACATTAGGGCCTGAAGCAATCCTGCGGTGTTGCGGCCAGCTCACAAGAAAGCGAGTTGAAGAAAGGAGCTCAGGGGCACTGTAATTCACAAACCTGCAGAGTTATAAATGACAGCTATCGTCCAAAAATATACTGAAGTAAGGCTGCCAAGAGGACTTGAAAGCGGGGCCGAATTGCAGGAAACCGATTTCAGGAGGTAGACTGGAATTGCATTGAAAGCATAGGAAAAGAGGCAGAACGTCCACAATGATGCACTTGGCCAAAAAGGGCGTATGCGTTTTTTCCTGAATATATTCAGGAAAAAACGCATACGCCCTTTTTGGCCAACCAAGCAAGCTTGCAAAGGAAGTCTGCACTACAATGAAGTCTCACTTCCCCCCGGTCAAAAGGGCCATCTGAAAAAAGTGTAAAATCCAGAAAGGCAGGACAGGCCATGGAGAACTGGGAGCCTTGTTATGCTGATGGGCGGGATGTAAATTGCCAACAGCCACTCGGGAGAAGTGTATGGTGTTTCCTGAAACATCTAAAAAACAAAGCAACAGAGCCTAGGGCACTTCCACTTATGGTCCTATAGCTTAGGGAAATGAAAATCAAAAAGACACAGCCACCCCAAAGTTTGGGACGGCTCTGTTTACAAGAACCTCGTTTACGGTACAAGTTCAATATCGCAGAAAGTGAAAAATGGATGAAGAAGTTGTGGTACTTACGTACAATGCAATATCACTCAGCAATGACATCTATGTCATCAGGCCCGTAGCAGCATAATGAGTGCATTCAGGTATGATGATTCTAACTGAAAGAAGTCACACAGAAAAAGAAACATCATAAGATATCACTAATACACGGAATGTAAACTTGGCTACACAGGAACTGGATTCCAAAACAGAACAGGGTCTCAAATTTAGAAAACCAACTTATGCTTGCTTAAGGGGAAAGGTGAGTTGGGGTGCTGCATAAAACCAGAGATTGAAATGAGCACAGATAAAGTTCCTTAAGCCAAATATGGAATAGACAAGAGCTACTCCTTGCTCAACGAAATGGACTCAACACCCCATATTAAACGCCTAAGAATGTACCTGACTAGTAAGTATCTTAAAACCTATGGATTGCTATGTCTCCGAAAGAGAATCAAGCGTGTGTACAGGGGCATAAACGCAGCAGTGATAGGATTGGAGAGGTTCGGTGAGCAAATGAAGACCCTTGGAAGTCATATTGCATGGTACCCATTCCACCGGTCTCAACTCTCCAGGTTTAAGGGATTCTTCCTTCAGCTAAAACATGCATGTGGAACCCAGAGTATGATCAACCGTGTGATCGGGAGACGTGTTCAAATATGTCTCCGTTCTCGTCCCCTGGTACTCGGGTGCAACATTCCAGACGCTTTACTAACACTCTCCCGACTTGGAGAGTCAGTGCCTTTAACCTCCTGTTTGGCCCAGTTTGCAATTTCTGCGGAAGATGAACAGGAATAGGGAGAACCAATGAGAGACTAGCTGGAGGTGTCTGGACGGGCAAATTTAACTCTCATTTCCCACCAGGAAGAGGAATTAACCAAAGGCTCAGCGTGCCGTGCCGGAACCACATTAGGGCCTGAAGCAATCCTGCGGTGTTGCGGCCAGCTCACAAGAAAGCGAGTTGAAGAAAGGAGCTCAGGGGCACTGTAATTCACAAACCTGCAGAGTTATAAATGACAGCTATCGTCCAAAAATATACTGAAGTAAGGCTGCCAAGAGGACTTGAAAGCGGGGCCGAATTGCAGGAAACCGATTTCAGGAGGTAGACTGGAATTGCATTGAAAGCATAGGAAAAGAGGCAGAACGTCCACAATGATGCACTTGGCCAAAAAGGGCGTATGCGTTTTTTCCTGAATATATTCAGGAAAAAACGCATACGCCCTTTTTGGCCAACCAAGCAAGCTTGCAAAGGAAATCTGCACTACAATGAAGTCTCACTTCCCCCCGGTCAAAAGGGCCATCTGAAAAAAGTGTAAAATCCAGAAAGGCAGGACAGGCCATGGAGAACTGGGAGCCTTGTTATGCTGATGGGCGGGATGTAAATTGCCAACAGACACTCGGGAGAAGTGTATGGTGTTTCCTGAAACATCTAAAAAACAAAGCAACAGAGCCTAGGGCACTTCCACTTATGGTCCTATAGCTTAGGGAAATGAAAATCAAAAAGACACAGCCACCCCAAAGTTTGGGACGGCTCTGTTTACAAGAACCTCGTTTACGGTACAAGTTCAATATCGCAGAAAGTGAAAAATGGATGAAGAAGTTGTGGTACTTACGTACAATGCAATATCACTCAGCAATGACATCTATGTCATCAGGCCCGTAGCAGCATAATGAGTGCATTCAGGTATGATGATTCTAACTGAAAGAAGTCACACAGAAAAAGAAACATCATAAGATATCACTAATACACGGAATGTAAACTTGGCTACACAGGAACTGGATTCCAAAACAGAACAGGGTCTCAAATTTAGAAAACCAACTTATGCTTGCTTAAGGGGAAAGGTGAGTTGGGGTGCTGCATAAAACCAGAGATTGAAATGAGCACAGATAAAGTTCCTTAAGCCAAATATGGAATAGACAAGAGCTACTCCTTGCTCAACGAAATGGACTCAACACCCCATATTAAACGCCTAAGAATGTACCTGACTAGTAAGTATCTTAAAACCTATGGATTGCTATGTCTCCGAAAGAGAATCAAGCGTGTGTACAGGGGCATAAACGCAGCAGTGATAGGATTGGAGAGGTTCGGTGAGCAAATGAAGACCCTTTGAAGTCATATTGCATGGTACCCATTCCACGGGTCTCAACTCTCCAGGTTTAAGGGATTCTTCCTTCAGCTAAAACATGCATGTGGAACCCAGAGTATGATCAACCGTGTGATCGGGAGACGTGTTCAAATATGTCTCCGTTCTCGTCCCCTGGTACTCGGGTGCAACATTCCAGACGCTTTACTAACACTCTCCCGACTTGGAGAGTCAGTGCCTTTAACCTCCTGTTTGGCCCAGTTTGCAATTTCTGCGGAAGATGAACAGGAATAGGGAGAACCAATGAGAGACTAGCTGGAGGTGTCTGGACGGGCAAATTTAACTCTCATTTCCCACCAGGAAGAGGAATTAACCAAAGGCTCAGCGTGCCGTGCCGGAACCACATTAGGGCCTGAAGCAATCCTGCGGTGTTGCGGCCAGCTCACAAGAAAGCGAGTTGAAGAAAGGAGCTCAGGGGCACTGTAATTCACAAACCTGCAGAGTTATAAATGACAGCTATCGTCCAAAAATATACTGAAGTAAGGCTGCCAAGAGGACTTGAAAGCGGGGCCGAATTGCAGGAAACCGATTTCAGGAGGTAGACTGGAATTGCATTGAAAGCATAGGAAAAGAGGCAGAACGTCCACAATGATGCACTTGGCCAAAAAGGGCGTATGCGTTTTTTCCTGAATATATTCAGGAAAAAACGCATACGCCCTTTTTGGCCAACCAAGCAAGCTTGCAAAGGAAGTCTGCACTACAATGAAGTCTCACTTCCCCCCGGTCAAAAGGGCCATCTGAAAAAAGTGTAAAATCCAGAAAGGCAGGACAGGCCATGGAGAACTGGGAGCCTTGTTATGCTGATGGGCGGGATGTAAATTGCCAACAGACACTCGGGAGAAGTGTATGGTGTTTCCTGAAACATCTAAAAAACAAAGCAACAGAGCCTAGGGCACTTCCACTTATGGTCCTATAGCTTAGGGAAATGAAAATCAAAAAGACACAGCCACCCCAAAGTTTGGGACGGCTCTGTTTACAAGAACCTCGTTTACGGTACAAGTTCAATATCGCAGAAAGTGAAAAATGGATGAAGAAGTTGTGGTACTTACGTACAATGCAATATCACTCAGCAATGACATCTATGTCATCAGGCCCGTAGCAGCATAATGAGTGCATTCAGGTATGATGATTCTAACTGAAAGAAGTCACACAGAAAAAGAAACATCATAAGATATCACTAATACACGGAATGTAAACTTGGCTACACAGGAACTGGATTACAAAACAGAACAGGGTCTCAAATTTAGAAAACCAACTTATGCTTGCTTAAGGGGAAAGGTGAGTTGGGGTGCTGCATAAAACCAGAGATTGAAATGAGCACAGATAAAGTTCCTTAAGCCAAATATGGAATAGACAAGAGCTACTCCTTGCTCAACGAAATGGACTCAACACCCCATATTAAACGCCTAAGAATGTACCTGACTAGTAAGTATCTTAAAACCTATGGATTGCTATGTCTCCGAAAGAGAATCAAGCGTGTGTACAGGGGCATAAACGCAGCAGTGATAGGATTGGAGAGGTTCGGTGAGCAAATGAAGACCCTTTGAAGTCATATTGCATGGTACCCATTCCACGGGTCTCAACTCTCCAGGTTTAAGGGATTCTTCCTTCAGCTAAAACATGCATGTGGAACCCAGAGTATGATCAACCGTGTGATCGGGAGACGTGTTCAAATATGTCTCCGTTCTCGTCCCCTGGTACTCGGGTGCAACATTCCAGACGCTTTACTAACACTCTCCCGACTTGGAGAGTCAGTGCCTTTAACCTCCTGTTTGGCCCAGTTTGCAATTTCTGCGGAAGATGAACAGGAATAGGGAGAACCAATGAGAGACTAGCTGGAGGTGTCTGGACGGGCAAATTTAACTCTCATTTCCCACCAGGAAGAGGAATTAACCAAAGGCTCAGCGTGCCGTGCCGGAACCACATTAGGGCCTGAAGCAATCCTGCGGTGTTGCGGCCAGCTCACAAGAAAGCGAGTTGAAGAAAGGAGCTCAGGGGCACTGTAATTCACAAACCTGCAGAGTTATAAATGACAGCTATCGTCCAAAAATATACTGAAGTAAGGCTGCCAAGAGGACTTGAAAGCGGGGCCGAATTGCAGGAAACCGATTTCAGGAGGTAGACTGGAATTGCATTGAAAGCATAGGAAAAGAGGCAGAACGTCCACAATGATGCACTTGGCCAAAAAGGGCGTATGCGTTTTTTCCTGAATATATTCAGGAAAAAACGCATACGCCCTTTTTGGCCAACCAAGCAAGCTTGCAAAGGAAGTCTGCACTACAATGAAGTCTCACTTCCCCCCGGTCAAAAGGGCCATCTGAAAAAAGTGTAAAATCCAGAAAGGCAGGACAGGCCATGGAGAACTGGGAGCCTTGTTATGCTGATGGGCGGGATGTAAATTGCCAACAGCCACTCGGGAGAAGTGTATGGTGTTTCCTGAAACATCTAAAAAACAAAGCAACAGAGCCTAGGGCACTTCCACTTATGGTCCTATAGCTTAGGGAAATGAAAATCAAAAAGACACAGCCACCCCAAAGTTTGGGACGGCTCTGTTTACAAGAACCTCGTTTACGGTACAAGTTCAATATCGCAGAAAGTGAAAAATGGATGAAGAAGTTGTGGTACTTACGTACAATGCAATAGCACTCAGCAATGACATCTATGTCATCAGGCCCGTAGCAGCATAATGAGTGGATTCAGGTATGATGATTCTAACTGAAAGAAGTCACACAGAAAAAGAAACATCATAAGATATCACTAATACACGGAATGTAAACTTGGCTACACAGGAACTGGATTACAAAACAGAACAGGGTCTCAAATTTAGAAAACCAACTTATGCTTGCTTAAGGGGAAAGGTGAGTTGGGGTGCTGCATAAAACCAGAGATTGAAATGAGCACAGATAAAGTTCCTTAAGCCAAATATGGAATAGACAAGAGCTACTCCTTGCTCAACGAAATGGACTCAACACCCCATATTAAACGCCTAATAATGTACCTGACTAGTAAGTATCTTAAAACCTATGGATTGCTATGTCTGCGAAAGAGAATCAAGCGTGTGTACAGGGGCATAAACGCAGCAGTGATAGGATTGGAGAGGTTCGGTGAGCAAATGAAGACCCTTTGAAGTCATATTGCATGGTACCCATTCCACGGGTCTCAACTCTCCAGGTTTAAGGGATTCTTCCTTCAGCTAAAACATGCATGTGGAACCCAGAGTATGATCAACCGTGTGATCGGGAGACGTGTTCAAATATGTCTCCGTTCTCGTCCCCTGGTACTCGGGTGCAACATTCCAGACGCTTTACTAACACTCTCCCGACTTGGAGAGTCAGTGCCTTTAACCTCCTGTTTGGCCCAGTTTGCAATTTCTGCGGAAGATGAACAGGAATAGGGAGAACCAATGAGAGACTAGCTGGAGGTGTCTGGACGGGCAAATTTAACTCTCATTTCCCACCAGGAAGAGGAATTAACCAAAGGCTCAGCGTGCCGTGCCGGAACCACATTAGGGCCTGAAGCAATCCTGCGGTGTTGCGGCCAGCTCACAAGAAAGCGAGTTGAAGAAAGGAGCTCAGGGGCACTGTAATTCACAAACCTGCAGAGTTATAAATGACAGCTATCGTCCAAAAATATACTGAAGTAAGGCTGCCAAGAGGACTTGAAAGCGGGGCCGAATTGCAGGAAACCGATTTCAGGAGGTAGACTGGAATTGCATTGAAAGCATAGGAAAAGAGGCAGAACGTCCACAATGATGCACTTGGCCAAAAAGGGCGTATGCGTTTTTTCCTGAATATATTCAGGAAAAAACGCATACGCCCTTTTTGGCCAACCAAGCAAGCTTGCAAAGGAAATCTGCACTACAATGAAGTCTCACTTCCCCCCGGTCAAAAGGGCCATCTGAAAAAAGTGTAAAATCCAGAAAGGCAGGACAGGCCATGGAGAACTGGGAGCCTTGTTATGCTGATGGGCGGGATGTAAATTGCCAACAGCCAATCGGGAGAAGTGTATGGTGTTTCCTGAAACATCTAAAAAACAAAGCAACAGAGCCTAGGGCACTTCCACTTATGGTCCTATAGCTTAGGGAAATGAAAATCAAAAAGACACAGCCACCCCAAAGTTTGGGACGGCTCTGTTTACAAGAATCTCGTTTACGGTACAAGTTCAATATCGCAGAAAGTGAAAAATGGATGAAGAAGTTGTGGTACTTACGTACAATGCAATATCACTCAGCAATGACATCTATGTCATCAGGCCCGTAGCAGCATAATGAGTGGATTCAGGTATGATGATTCTAACTGAAATAAGTCACGCAGAAAAAGAAACATCATAAGATATCACTAATACACGGAATGTAAACTTGGCTACACAGGAACTGGATTCCAAAACAGAACAGGGTCTCAAATTTAGAAAACCAACTTATGCTTGCTTAAGGGGAAAGGTGAGTTGGGGTGCTGCATAAAACCAGAGATTGAAATGAGCACAGATAAAGTTCCTTAAGCCAAATATGGAATAGACAAGAGCTACTCCTTGCTCAACGAAATGGACTCAACACCCCATATTAAACGCCTAAGAATGTACCTGACTAGTAAGTATCTTAAAACCTATGGATTGCTATGTCTCCGAAAGAGAATCAAGCGTGTGTACAGGGGCATAAACGCAGCAGTGATAGGATTGGAGAGGTTCGGTGAGCAAATGAAGACCCTTTGAAGTCATATTGCATGGTACCCATTCCACGGGTCTCAACTCTCCAGGTTTAAGGGATTCTTCCTTCAGCTAAAACATGCATGTGGAACCCAGAGTATGATCAACCGTGTGATCGGGAGACGTGTTCAAATATGTCTCCGTTCTCGTCCCCTGGTACTCGGGTGCAACATTCCAGACGCTTTACTAACACTCTCCCGACTTGGAGAGTCAGTGCCTTTAACCTCCTGTTTGGCCCAGTTTGCAATTTCTGCGGAAGATGAACAGGAATAGGGAGAACCAATGAGAGACTAGCTGGAGGTGTCTGGACGGGCAAATTTAACTCTCATTTCCCACCAGGAAGAGGAATTAACCAAAGGCTCAGCGTGCCGTGCCGGAACCACATTAGGGCCTGAAGCAATCCTGCGGTGTTGCGGCCAGCTCACAAGAAAGCGAGTTGAAGAAAGGAGCTCAGGGGCACTGTAATTCACAAACCTGCAGAGTTATAAATGACAGCTATCGTCCAAAAATATACTGAAGTAAGGCTGCCAAGAGGACTTGAAAGCGGGGCCGAATTGCAGGAAACCGATTTCAGGAGGTAGACTGGAATTGCATTGAAAGCATAGGAAAAGAGGCAGAACGTCCACAATGATGCACTTGGCCAAAAAGGGCGTATGCGTTTTTTCCTGAATATATTCAGGAAAAAACGCATACGCCCTTTTTGGCCAACCAAGCAAGCTTGCAAAGGAAATCTGCACTACAATGAAGTCTCACTTCCCCCCGGTCAAAAGGGCCATCTGAAAAAAGTGTAAAATCCAGAAAGGCAGGACAGGCCATGGAGAACTGGGAGCCTTGTTATGCTGATGGGCGGGATGTAAATTGCTAACAGCCAATCGGGAGAAGTGTATGGTGTTTCCTGGAACATCTAAGAAACAAAGCAACAGAGCCTAGGGCACTTCCACTTATGGTCCTATAGCTTAGGGAAATGAAAATCAAAAAGACACAGCCACCCCAAAGTTTGGGACGGCTCTGTTTACAAGAACCTCGTTTACGGTACAAGTTCAATATCGCAGAAAGTGAAAAATGGATGAAGAAGTTGTGGTACTTACGTACAATGCAATATCACTCAGCAATGACATCTATGTCATCAGGCCCGTAGCAGCATAATGAGTGCATTCAGGTATGATGATTCTAACTGAAAGAAGTCACACAGAAAAAGAAACATCATAAGATATCACTAATACACGGAATGTAAACTTGGCTACACAGGAACTGGATTACAAAACAGAACAGGGTCTCAAATTTAGAAAACCAACTTATGCTTGCTTAAGGGGAAAGGTGAGTTGGGGTGCTGCATAAAACCAGAGATTGAAATGAGCACAGATAAAGTTCCTTAAGCCAAATATGGAATAGACAAGAGCTACTCCTTGCTCAACGAAATGGACTCAACACCCCATATTAAACGCCTAAGAATGTACCTGACTAGTAAGTATCTTAAAACCTATGGATTGCTATGTCTCCGAAAGAGAATCAAGCGTGTGTACAGGGGCATAAACGCAGCAGTGATAGGATTGGAGAGGTTCGGTGAGCAAATGAAGACCCTTTGAAGTCATATTGCATGGTACCCATTCCACGGGTCTCAACTCTCCAGGTTTAAGGGATTCTTCCTTCAGCTAAAACATGCATGTGGAACCCAGAGTATGATCAACCGTGTGATCGGGAGACGTGTTCAAATATGTCTCCGTTCTCGTCCCCTGGTACTCGGGTGCAACATTCCAGACGCTTTACTAACACTCTCCCGACTTGGAGAGTCAGTGCCTTTAACCTCCTGTTTGGCCCAGTTTGCAATTTCTGCGGAAGATGAACAGGAATAGGGAGAACCAATGAGAGACTAGCTGGAGGTGTCTGGACGGGCAAATTTAACTCTCATTTCCCACCAGGAAGAGGAATTAACCAAAGGCTCAGCGTGCCGTGCCGGAACCAGATTAGGGCCTGAAGCCATCCTGCGGTGTTGCGGCCAGCTCACAAGAAAGCGAGTTGAAGAAAGGAGCTCAGGGGCACTGTAATTCACAAACCTGCAGAGTTATAAATGACAGCTATCGTCCAAAAATATACTGAAGTAAGGCTGCCAAGAGGACTTGAAAGCGGGGCAGAATTGCAGGAAACCGATTTCAGGAGGTAGACTGGAATTGCATTGAAAGCATAGGAAAAGAGGCAGAACGTCCACAATGATGCACTTGGCCAAAAAGGGCGTATGCGTTTTTTCCTGAATATATTCAGGAAAAAACGCATACGCCCTTTTTGGCCAACCAAGCAAGCTTGCAAAGGAAATCTGCACTACAATGAAGTCTCACTTCCCCCCGGTCAAAAGGGCCATCTGAAAAAAGTGTAAAATCCAGAAAGGCAGGACAGGCCATGGAGAACTGGGAGCCTTGTTATGCTGATGGGCGGGATGTAAATTGCCAACAGCCACTCGGGAGAAGTGTATGGTGTTTCCTGAAACATCTAAAAAACAAAGCAACAGAGCCTAGGGCACTTCCACTTATGGTCCTATAGCTTAGGGAAATGAAAATCAAAAAGACACAGCCACCCCAAAGTTTGGGACGGCTCTGTTTACAAGAACCTCGTTTACGGTACAAGTTCAATATCGCAGAAAGTGAAAAATGGATGAAGAAGTTGTGGTACTTACGTACAATGCAATATCACTCAGCAATGACATCTATGTCATCAGGCCCGTAGCAGCATAATGAGTGCATTCAGGTATGATGATTCTAACTGAAATAAGTCACGCAGAAAAAGAAACATCATAAGATATCACTAATACACGGAATGTAAACTTGGCTACACAGGAACTGGATTCCAAAACAGAACAGGGTCTCAAATTTAGAAAACCAACTTATGCTTGCTTAAGGGGAAAGGTGAGTTGGGGTGCTGCATAAAACCAGAGATTGAAATGAGCACAGATAAAGTTCCTTAAGCCAAATATGGAATAGACAAGAGCTACTCCTTGCTCAACGAAATGGACTCAACACCCCATATTAAACGCCTAAGAATGTACCTGACTAGTAAGTATCTTAAAACCTATGGATTGCTATGTCTCCGAAAGAGAATCAAGCGTGTGTACAGGGGCATAAACGCAGCAGTGATAGGATTGGAGAGGTTCGGTGAGCAAATGAAGACCCTTTGAAGTCATATTGCATGGTACCCATTCCACGGGTCTCAACTCTCCAGGTTTAAGGGATTCTTCCTTCAGCTAAACCATGCATGTGGAACCCAGAGTATGACCAACCGTGTGATCGGGAGACGTGTTCAAATATGTCTCCGTTCTCATCCCCTGGTACTCGGGTGCAACATTCCAGACGCTTTACTAACACTCTCCTGACTTGGAGAGTCAGTGCCTTTAACTTCCTGTTTGGCCCAGTTTGCAATTTCTGCGGAAGATGAACAGGAATAGGGAGAACCAATGAGAGACTAGCTGGAGGTGTCTGGACGGGCAAATTTAACTCTCTATTTCCCACCAGGAAGAGGAATTAACCAAAGGCTCAGCGTGCCGTGCCGGAACCAGATTAGGGCCTGAAGCAATCCTGCGGTGTTGCGGCCAGCTCACAAGAAAGCGAGTTGAAGAAAGGAGCTCAGGGGCACTGTAATTCACAAACATGCAGAGTTATAAATGACAGCTATCGTCCAAAAATATACTGAAGTAAGGCTGCCAAGAGGACTCGAAAGCGGGGCAGAATTGCAGGAAACCGATTTCAGGAGGTAGACTGGAATTGCATTTAAAGCATAGGAAAAGAGGCAGAACGTCCACAATGATGCACTTGGCCAAAAAGGGCTTATGCGTTTTTTCCTGAATATATTCAGGAAAAAACGCATAAGCTCTTTTTGGCCAACCAAGCAAGCTTGCAAAGGAAATCTGCACTACAATGAATTCTCACTTCCCACGGTCAAAAGGGCCATCTGAAAAAAGTGTAAAATCCAGAAAGGCAGGACAGGCCATGGAGAACTGGGAGCCTTGTTATGCTGATGGGCTGGATGTAAATTGCCAACAGCCACTCGGGAGAAGTGTATGGTGTTTCCTGAAACATCTAAAAAACAAAGCAACAGAGCCTAGGGCACTTCCACTTATGGTCCTATAGCTTAGGGAAATGAAAATCAAAAAGACACAGCCACCCCAAAGTTTGGGACGGCTCTGTTTACAAGAACCTCGTTTACGGTACAAGTTCAATATCGCAGAAAGTGAAAAATGGATGAAGAATTTGTGGTACTTACATACAATGCAATATCACTCAGGAATGACATCTATGTCATCAGGCCCGTAGCAGCATAATGAGTGCATTCACGTATGATGATTCTAACTGAAAGAAGTCACACAGAAAAAGAAACATCATAAGATATCACTAATACACGGAATGTAAACTTGGCTACACAGGAACTGGATTACAAAACAGAACAGGGTCTCAAATTTAGAAAACCAACTTATGCTTGCTTAAGGGGAAAGGTGAGTTGGGGTGCTGCATAAAACCAGAGATTGAAATGAGCACAGATAAAGTTCCTTAAGCCAAATATGGAATAGACAAGAGCTACTCCTTGCTCAACGAAATGGACTCAACACCCCATATTAAACGCCTAAGAATGTACCTGACTAGTAAGTATCTTAAAACCTATGGATTGCTATGTCTCCGAAAGAGAATCAAGCGTGTGTACAGGGGCATAAACGCAGCAGTGATAGGATTGGAGAGGTTCGGTGAGCAAATGAAGACCCTTTGAAGTCATATTGCATGGTACCCATTCCACGGGTCTCAACTCTCCAGGTTTAAGGGATTCTTCCTTCAGCTAAACCATGCATGTGGAACCCAGAGTATGACCAACCGTGTGATCGGGAGACGTGTTCAAATATGTCTCCGTTCTCATCCCCTGGTACTCGGGTGCAACATTCCAGACGCTTTACTAACACTCTCCTGACTTGGAGAGTCAGTGCCTTTAACCTCCTGTTTGGCCCAGTTTGCAATTTCTGCGGAAGATGAACAGGAATAGGGAGAACCAATGAGAGACTAGCTGGAGGTGTCTGGACGGGCAAATTTAACTCTCTATTTCCCACCAGGAAGAGGAATTAACCAAAGGCGCAGCGTGCCGTGCCGGAACCAGATTAGGGCCTGAAGCAATCCTGCGGTGTTGCGGCCAGCTCACAAGAAAGCGAGTTGAAGAAAGGAGCTCAGGGGAACTGTAATTCACAAACATGCAGAGTTATAAATGACAGCTATCGTCCAAAAATATACTGAAGTAAGGCTGCCAAGAGGACTCGAAAGCGGGGCAGAATTGCAGGAAACCGATTTCAGGAGGTAGACTGGAATTGCATTTAAAGCATAGGAAAAGAGGCAGAACGTCCACAATGATGCACTTGGCCAAAAAGGGCGTATGCGTTTTTTCCTGAATATATTCAGGAAAAAACGCATACGCCCTTTTTGGCCAACCAAGCAAGCTTGCAAAGGAAATCTGCACTACAATGAATTCTCACTTCCCCCTGTCAAAAGGGCCATCTGAAAAAAGTGTAAAATCCAGAAAGGCAGGACAGGCCATGGAGAACTGGGAGCCTTGTTATGCTGATGGGCGGGATGTAAATTGCCAACAGCCACTCGGGAGAAGTGTATGGTGTTTCCTGAAACATCTAAAAAACAAAGCAACAGAGCCTAGGGCACTTCCACTTATGGTCCTATAGCTTAGGGAAATGAAAATCAAAAAGACACAGCCACCCCAAAGTTTGGGACGGCTCTGTTTAAAAGAACCTCGTTTAGGGTACAAGTTCAATATCGCAGAAAGTGAAAAATGGATGAAGAAGTTGTGGTACTTACATACAATGCAATATCACTCAGGAATGACATCTATGTCATCAGGCCCGTAGCAGCATAATGAGTGGATTCAGGTATGATGATTCTAACTGAAAGAAGTCACACAGAAAAAGAAACATCATAAGATATCACTAATACACGGAATGTAAACTTGGCTACACAGGAACTGGATTACAAAACAGAACAGGGCCTCAAATTTAGAAAACCAACTTATGCTTGCTTAAGGGGAAAGGTGAGTTGGGGTGCTGCATAAAACCAGAGATTGAAATGAGCACAGATAAAGTTCCTTAAGCCAAATATGGAATAGAGAAGAGCTACTCCTTGCTCAACGAAATGGACTCAACACTCCATATTAAACACCTAAGAAAGTACCTGACTAGTAAGTATCTTAAAACCTATGGATTGCTATGTCTCCGAAAGAGAATCAAACGTGTGTACAGGGACATAAACGCAGCAGTGGTAGAATTGGAGAGGTTCGGTGAGCAAATGAAGACCCTTTGAAGTCATATTGCACGGTACCCATTCCACGGGTCTCAACTCTCCAGGTTTAAGGGATTCTTCCTTCAGCTAAAACATGCATGTGGAACCCAGAGTATGATCAACCGTGTGATCGGGAGACGTGTTCAAATATGTCTCCGTTCTCATCCCCTGGTACTCGGGTGCAACATTCCAGATGCTTTACTAACACTCTCCTGACTTGGAGAGTCAGTGCCTTTAACCTCCTGTTTGGCCCAGTTTGCAATTTCTGCGGAAGATGAACAGGAATAGGGAGAACCAATGAGAGACTAGCTGGAGGTGTCTGGACGGGCAAATTTAACTCTCATTTCCCACCAGGAAGAGGAATTAACCAAAGGCTCAGCGTGCCATGCCGGAACCAGATTAGGGCCTGAAGCAATCCTGCGGTGTTGCGGCCAGCTCACAAGAAAGCGAGTTGAAGAAAGGAGCTCAGGGGCACTGTAATTCACAAACCTGCAGAGTTATTAATGACAGCTATCGTCCAAAAATATACTGAAGTAAGGCTGCCAAGAGGACTTGAAAGCGGGGCAGAATTGCAGGAAACCGATTTCAGGAGGTAGACTGGAATTGCATTGAAAGCATAGGAAAAGAGGCAGAACGTCCACAATGATGCACTTGGCCAAAAAGGGCATATGCGTTTTTTTCCTGAATATATTCAGGAAAAAACGCATACGCCCTTTTTGGCCAACCAAGCAAGCTTGCAAAGGAAATCTGCACTACAATGAAGTCTCACTTCCCCCCGGTCAAAAGGGCCATCTGAAAAAAGTGTAAAATCCAGAAAGGCAGGACAGGCCATGGAGAACTGGGAGCCTTGTTATGCTGATGGGCGGGATGTAAATTGCCAACAGCCACTCGGGAGAAGTGTATGGTGTTTCCTGAAACATCTAAAAAACAAAGCAACAGAGCCTAGGGCACTTCCACTTATGGTCCTATAGCTTAGGGAAATGAAAATCAAAAAGACACAGCCACCCCAAAGTTTGGGACGGCTCTGTTTACAAGAACCTCGTTTACGGTACAAGTTCAATATCGCAGAAAGTGAAAAATGGATGAAGAAGTTGTGGTACTTACGTACAATGCAATATCACTCAGCAATGACATCTATGTCATCAGGCCCGTAGCAGCATAATGAGTGGATTCAGGTATGATGATTCTAACTGAAATAAGTCACGCAGAAAAAGAAACATCATAAGATATCACTAATACACGGAATGTAAACTTGGCTACACAGGAACTGGATTACAAAACAGAACAGGGTCTCAAATTTAGAAAACCAACTTATGCTTGCTTAAGGGGAAAGGTGAGTTGGGGTGCTGCATAAAACCAGAGATTGAAATGAGCACAGAGTAAGTTCCTTAAGCCAAATATGGAATAGACAAGAGCTACTCCTTGCTCAACGAAATGGACTCAACACCCCATATTAAACGCCTAAGAATGTACCTGACTAGTAAGTATCTTAAAACCTATGGATTGCTATGTCTCCGAAAGAGAATCAAGCGTGTGTACAGGGGCATAAACGCAGCAGTGATAGGATTGGAGAGGTTCGGTGAGCAAATGAAGACCCTTTGAAGTCATATTGCATGGTACCCATTCCACGGGTCTCAACTCTCCAGGTTTAAGGGATTCTTCCTTCAGCTAAAACATGCATGTGGAACCCAGAGTATGACCAACCGTGTGATCGGGAGACGTGTTCAAATATGTCTCCGTTCTCATCCCCTGGTACTCGGGTGCAACATTCCAGACGCTTTACTAACACTCTCCCGACTTGGAGAGTCAGTGCCTTTAACCTCCTGTTTGGCCCAGTTTGCAATTTCTGCGGAAGATGAACAGGAATAGGGAGAACCAATGAGAGACTAGCTGGAGGTGTCTGGACGGGCAAATTTAACTCTCTATTTCCCACCAGGAAGAGGAATTAACCAAAGGCTCAGCGTGCCGTGCCGGAACCAGATTAGGGCCTGAAGCAATCCTGCGGTGTTGCGGCCAGCTCACATGAAAGCGAGTTGAAGAAAGGAGCTCAGGGGCACTGTAATTCACAAACATGCAGAGTTATAAATGACAGCTATCGTCCAAAAATATACTGAAGTAAGGCTGCCAAGAGGACTTGAAAGCGGGGCAGAATTGCAGGAAACCGATTTCAGGAGGTAGACTGGAATTGCATTTAAAGCATAGGAAAAGAGGCAGAACGTCCACAATGATGCACTTGGCCAAAAAGGGCGTATGCGTTTTTTCCTGAATATATTCAGGAAAAAACGCATACGCCCTTTTTGGCCAACCAAGCAAGCTTGCAAAGGAAATCTGCACTACAATGAATTCTCACTTCCCCCGGTCAAAAGGGCCATCTGAAAAAAGTGTAAAATCCAGAAAGGCAGGACAGGCCATGGAGAACTGGGAGCCTTGTTATGCTGATGGGCGGGATGTAAATTGCCAACAGCCACTCGGGAGAAGTGTATGGTGTTTCCTGAAACATCTAAAAAACAAAGCAACAGAGCCTAGGGCACTTCCACTTATGGTCCTATAGCTTAGGGAAATGAAAATCAAAAAGACACAGCCACCCCAAAGTTTGGGACGGCTCTGTTTACAAGAACCTCGTTTACAGTACAAGTTCAATATCGCAGAAAGTGAAAAATGGATGAAGAAGTTGTGGTACTTACATACAATGCAATATCACTCAGGAATGACATCTATGTCATCAGGCCCGTAGCAGCATAATAAGTGGATTCAGGTACGATGATTCTAACTGAAATAAGTCACGCAGAAAAAGAAACATCATAAGATATCACTAATACACGGAATGTAAACTTGGCTACACAGAAACTGGATTACAAAACAGAACAGGGTCTCAAATTTAGAAAACCAACTTATGCTTGCTTAAGGGGAAAGGTGAGTTGGGGTGCTGCATAAAACCAGAGATTGAAATGAGCACAGATAAAGTTCCTTAAGCCAAATATGGAATAGAGAAGAGCTACTCCTTGCTCAACGAAATGGACTCAACACCCCATATTAAACACCTAAGAAAGTACCTGACTAGTAAGTATCTTAAAACCTATGGATTGCTATGTCTCCGAAAGAGAATCAAACGTGTGTACAGGGACATAAACGCAGTAGTGGTAGAATTGGAGAGGTTCGGTGAGCAAATGAAGACCCTTTGAAGTCATATTGCATGGTACCCATTCCACGGGTCTCAACTCTCCAGGTTTAAGGGATTCTTCCTTCAGCTAAAACATGCATGTGGAACCCAGAGTATGATCAACCATGTGATCGGGAGACGTGTTCAAATATGTCTCCGTTCTCGTCCCCTGGTTCTCGGGTGCCACATTCCAGACGCTTTACTAACACTCTCCCGACTTGGAGAGTCAGTGCCTTTAACCTCCTGTTTGGCCCAGTTTGCAATTTCTGCGGAAGATGAACAGGAATAGGGAGAACCAATGAGAGACTAGCTGGAGGTGTCTGGACGGGCAAATTTAACTCTCATTTCCCACCAGGAAGAGGAATTAACCAAAGGCTCAGCGTGCCGTGCCGGAACCACATTAGGGCCTGAAGCAATCCTGCGGTGTTGCGGCCAGCTCACAAGAAAGCGAGTTGAAGAAAGGAGCTCAGGGGCACTGTAATTCACAAACCTGCAGAGTTATTAATGACAGCTATCGTCCAAAAATATACTGAAGTAAGGCTGCCAAGAGGACTTGAAAGCGGGGCAGAATTGCAGGAAACCGATTTCAGGAGGTAGACTGGAATTGCATTGAAAGCATAGGAAAAGAGGCAGAACGTCCACAATGATGCACTTGGCCAAAAAGGGCGTATGCGTTTTTTCCTGAATATATTCAGGAAAAAACGCATATGCCCTTTTTGGCCAACCAAGCAAGCTTGCAAAGGAAATCTGCACTACAATGAAGTCTCACTTCCCCCCCGGTCAAAAGGGCCATCTGAAAAAAGTGTAAAATCCAGAAAGGCAGGACAGGCCATGGAGAACTGGGAGCCTTGTTATGCTGATGGGCGGGATGTAAATTGCCAACAGCCACTCGGGAGAAGTGTATGGTGTTTCCTGAAACATCTAAAAAACAAAGCAACAGAGCCTAGGGCACTTCCACTTATGGTCCTATAGCTTAGGGAAATGAAAATCAAAAAGACACAGCCACCCCAAAGTTTGGGACGGCTCTGTTTACAAGAACCTCGTTTACGGTACAAGTTCAATATCGCAGAAAGTGAAAAATGGATGAAGAAGTTGTGGTACTTACGTACAATGCAATATCACTCAGCAATGACATCTATGTCATCAGGCCCGTAGCAGCATAATGAGTGGATTCAGGTATGATGATTCTAACTGAAAGAAGTCACACAGAAAAAGAAACATCATAAGATATCACTAATACACGGAATGTAAACTTGGCTACACAGGAACTGGATTACAAAACAGAACAGGGTCTCAAATTTAGAAAACCAACTTATGCTTGCTTAAGGGGAAAGGTGAGTTGGGGTGCTGCATAAAACCAGAGATTGAAATGAGCACAGATAAAGTTCCTTAAGCCAAATATGGAATAGACAAGAGCTACTCCTTGCTCAACGAAATGGACTCAACACCCCATATTAAACGCCTAAGAATGTACCTGACTAGTAAGTATCTTAAAACCTATGGATTGCTATGTCTCCGAAACAGAATCAAGCGTGTGTACAGGGGCATAAACGCAGCAGTGATAGGATTGGAGCGGTTCGGTGAGCAAATGAAGACCCTTTGAAGTCATATTGCATGGTACCCATTCCACGGGTCTCAACTCTCCAGGTTTAAGGGATTCTTCCTTCAGCTAAAACATGCATGTGGAACCCAGAGTATGACCAACCGTGTGATCGGGAGACGTGTTCAAATATGTCTACGTTCTCATCCCCTGGTACTCGGGTGCAACATTCCAGACGCTTTACTAACACTCTCCTGACTTGGAGAGTCAGTGCCTTTAACCTCCTGTTTGGCCCAGTTTGCAATTTCTGCGGAAGATGAACAGGAATAGGGAGAACCAATGAGAGACTAGCTGGAGGTGTCTGGACGGGCAAATTTAACTCTCATTTCCCACCAGGAAGAGGAATTAACCAAAGGCTCAGCGTGCTGTGCCGGAACCAGATTAGGGCCTGAAGCAATCCTGCGGTGTTGCGGCCAGCTCACAAGAAAGCGAGTTGAAGAAAGGAGCTCAGGGGCACTGTAATTCACAAACCTGCAGAGTTATTAATGACAGCTATCGTCCAAAAATATACTGAAGTAAGGCTGCCAAGAGGACTTGAAAGCGGGGCAGAATTGCAGGAAACCGATTTCAGGAGGTAGACTGGAATTGCATTGAAAGCATAGGAAAAGAGGCAGAACGTCCACAATGATGCACTTGGCCAAAAAGGGCGTATGCGTTTTTTCCTGAATATATTCAGGAAAAAACGCATACGTCCTTTTTGGCCAACCAAGCAAGCTTGCAAAGGAAATCTGCACTACAATGAAGTCTCACTTCCCTCCGGTCAAAAGGGCCATCTGAAAAAAGTGTAAAATCCAGAAAGACAGGACAGGCCATGGAGAACTGGGAGCCTTGTTATGCTGATGGGCGGGATGTAAATTGCCAACAGCCACTCGGGAGAAGTGTATGGTGTTTCCTGAAACATCTAAAAAACAAAGCAACAGAGCCTAGGGCACTTCCACTTATGGTCCTATAGCTTAGGGAAATGAAAATCAAAAAGACACAGCCACCCCAAAGTTTGGGACGGCTCTGTTTACAAGAACCTCGTTTACGGTACAAGTTCAATATCGCAGAAAGTGAAAAATGGATGAAGAAGTTGTGGTACTTACGTACAATGCAATATCACTCAGCAATGACATCTATGTCATCAGGCCCGTAGCAGCATAATGAGTGGATTCAGGTATGATGATTCTAACTGAAAGAAGTCACACAGAAAAAGAAACATCATAAGATATCACTAATACACGGAATGTAAACTTGGCTACACAGGAACTGGA